>NC_034595.1:37877627-37907672 GCF_900095145.1 Mus pahari | reverse complement strand
GTATGTGAGAGAGAGAGAGGGAGAGAGAGAGAGAGAGAGAGAGACAGAGAGACAGAGAGACAGAGAGACAGAGAGACAGAGAGACAGAGAGAATATCTTTGGATATCTCATTAAATCCTTCCCCCAGATCTCAGGGAATCCAAAGAAGAGGAGGCAGAAAGAGTGTAAGAACCAGAGGCTATAGAGAGCATCAGGACAAGGCTCTCCGAATCAACTAAGGAAGGTTCCTATGAGCTCACAGAGACTGAAGCAACAAGCAGAGAGCCTCCATGGGTCAGCGCTTGGTCCTTGACATACATGACATAGCTTTTAGCTCAGTATCTTTATAGGACTCCTAAGTGTGTGAACGAGTGGGTCTCCGGTCCTTATGCCTGCTCTCAGGGCGTTCTCCCTCTGTCATGGTGTCTGGTCCAGACTCCATGGGATGGCTTTTATTTTGTCTTCTTATATTCTATACCTTTATAAATAATTTTTTTCTTTGTTAGTTATCTCGTAGAATCCTGTTCTTGTCTAATGAGAGATAGAAAAGGAGTGGCTCCAGAAGGGATGGGAGCAGAGGGGAACTGGGAGGACTAGAGGGAGGGGAAACTGTAATCAAGGGACATTGTATGAGGAAAGAATCTATTTTCAATAAAAAGTAACTATTAATATACTAAAACCTGGTTGTTCTATACATACTGTTAAGGTAATTTCTCACAGGGAAATGGTTAAGGAAACACCAGATTCCAGCACTTGTCCCTTTGGGTATAAATCATCCTTGTGCCCCTGACTAGAAGATAACCTTGTCTTAACCAGAAAATTTGTTTTCGCATCTATAAAATGGGAAGTGTTAGGAGAAGCAATGAGAAAAGCAACCTGTTGTACATCTCACTATCGGCTGATAAACCTAAGAGGCTTGGAAGTGAGGCTGATAAACAGTGACGTTTATAAAAGTGGTCATGTTACCATTACAATGACATTAAGATACCAGATAATATTTCTGCTCCCACATGTTCCCAATGAGAGGAACATCTCTACAAACACAGTATGATATTTATTTACATAAAGACACAAGATAGACATCTAAAATCTAGTCCAATGTTTGTATCAACGCATATGTGTGGTTAAATCACTTTATCCATCTATAAAAATATATCTTGGGCTATATTATAAATTAAAAATTCTGCAGAGTAAAGTCTGTGTATTGTCTACAGAATTTTATATAAACCACATGCTTTTGCTTTTGCATATATAGCCCTCAAGATGGTTATCTTGAAAATCTTGTATTTTTTTTCTCAAGGTTCTATAGCAAATTAGACTTTCTCTTTAAAAAATCAAAATACTAAATAGTAATGAAAACTGAAATAGCTACACATGTAATGAGTAACTTCAGAGGTTCAGGCCATTTTCTACCCGATTTGGGCTTAGACCTATTCATCCGCCCAGGCTGCTAACCCTTCCTCAGGGAGATGATAGCTATGCTTAAGGAAAATGGAAGTTGTGACGTCCTCTGCAAAGCAATGTATATAAAGATCTTGATGATCCCCCTAAGTGACTGATATCCTTTTATATCTTGTCTTAGAGAAAAAATTCAGCTCTTCCCTGAATGCAACTAAAAGTCTAATTTCTTGGGTCCAGCTTTGCTGAACATCACCTACTAGGCATGTAGCTGGAACTTAAACTCTGTGGCATTACATTTGGTATAAAGGTTGAATAGATTATTAAGTTCCAGTTTTGGCTGGAACTCATTCCCTCCTCTCTTAGTCCTCTTGTCAATGCTAAGTTCATTAGTCTCTCACGTAGGACTGTGAAGTAAACTTTCCTTACAGAAAACTAAGGGCTACCGGTTTCTTTTGTCTTTTTGGAAATGTTTCTATAACCTTCCAACTTCAGTTAAGCAAATATCAACTTTTATATCTTTTGGTGCTAATGAAATCTAAAAATTACTAAGAAAATATTAAAACATGAAATGTCCTCCAAGTGTTTTCTAAGTCTCATAGAGAACACTCATGACTTAGCTTCATATCAATTTATTCAAGCAACCAGAGGAAATGTATTTTTTTAAATTGTTCTTATACTTAACATGTGAAGTCTTTTTTTTTTCTTGTCATTATTCTCTAAAAATCACAGTACAACTAGTAATAAGCCATTTATTTTGAGTTAGGAATCATGAATAGCCTACAGTTGGTTTAAAGAAGGTGAGAACTACATAGATTATTTTCAGTTCTGTGATGTTATAGAATCAATGTTAGTACCTATGACTTTGGTAAGCATGGGAGATCCAGACCCCTGTGGACACCAAGGGATATCTGAAATTTTAATATACATCCTCATGGGGAAATGGCATTGATAGTTCAGATTTCTCTCTGTGATAAATTTGTTAGACTGGAAAAGTGTCATGATAATTTCATAGAGGTAGTATAGGGTGATACTGTCTTGAGTTTGTCTTTACAATGTATAGAGGGCCTAGGGGCATTCAGAATTCTTTTTCTTTATTCAGTTATTATGACGTCATCTTTCATCAGAAAGCTAGGCTACAAGAGGAAACCCACACAGTACCTTTGTGTAAATCACCACATGTGGCAAACTCCCCTCTGAAGACCATAGCACATTTATTTGTTCTTTGTTTAAAACCAATCAATGTCTGTGAGCTGGTGAATTGCATTGTATCATAGACCATTTTCACTCTGCTATGTTGTCTGTCCTAGGAGTAAATTTTTATGAATGTTTCAATTAAAATAAATATGCAAGTGTTTTCATTGTGCTCATGAGAACCCATGACCCATGGATTAAAAAGTTTGCATATTTAGTCAAGGTCTGTTGTTCCTCTAATAATCATTGCCAATATGCTAAGGTACTGAAGTGTTGAACTATTGGGTTTTATTACACACACGCACACATACACACATACACACACACTGTGCATGTGTGTGTGTGTTTTCGCTTAAGCACCTTAGATAATTATACACACAAGGAGGTATCTTGGTTAAAAGAATAACAGAAATATCACAAATAAATGCCCAGTGAAGATAACATTCAGAAAGTTTCTCAAATGAGATCTTTATCTCAAGAACTAAGTGGTAGGCCCAAATCTCTCATCCTTGTTATCATCCTTCCTAATTTTTTGAAGCATCATTTGAAATGAACAGAGATGACTTTATTGTAGTTATTTTCCTTTTCCTAACTTTCAGTAATGTGACTAAGCAGGTGGCAGAGTAAACCTGTGGAGGAATGATTGCGCATGGCACTCTGTGAGTGTAAAAGCAATAGCAGAAATTGGACAGGTTAACTGGTTTATTTAGGGAGAAATTTGTAGTAAGGCTAACTAGTAAAAAGTAGACAAAATAATGACTTGACAATATTAAGATTTATAACGTAGCCAGCAATGGAAAAACTCAATTTCAGGATTAAAGTAGAAACAGAAGCATCTCAAAGCAGCATAGGATGGTATCTCAATGATTCACAAAGCAATCCATAAAGCACAATTTCCTGCATGTATGTGCACATGTGTGTGGCTTTATGCAATTTTTTTCCAAAAGTCTTAGTATTAATAGATGCTATTAATTCATGGCAACATAACAAAAAAAAAACATACCCATTTTAAAACCTTGGTAAATTCTTTGTTTATTTGCTAAGCAATTTTTGATAAAATTTCTCTGGCATTCTGACAGCTCATGCAGAAAAACTTATGTGGTGAGGTTGGAGAGAGAAAGAAAAACCTGGGTAAAAGTTTTGTTATTGCCTTCTTGCTAGTTGTCCCAGAGTTAGGTGCATGGATTAGTTAGTTCCCCCTTTAGGGGAACAAAGCCTACAGAGTAAGTAAATCAGAGCAGTGATATAGTCACGCATGGAAGAGCTCAAGTGTCCTACAGCTGCACAGTCCAGAAGGCTGGGTGTCGCAGCATTCCTTGTCTGGCCACATAACCTGGAGACTTCATGGCGAGCCACTGGATGCTTAGTCAATGACAGAAGCCTTAAAATGCTCTGCTAGTCTTAATATCAGTGAAGGCAGCAGCAGCAGCAGCAGCAGCAGCAACAGTGTAATTTAACTCAGCTACAGGAGAACAGGCCAACCAAAGAAAGTGTGACTCGCCTTTCATTTACCATAGCCCCCACCCCTTCCTAATATCTGAGCTGCTACCAGATGGTGCTGCTCCCATATGAAGGAGAGTCTATCTAGTGTACTAAGACAATCAGGACCACTCTTCCGGTGATGGTCCAACTTCAGACGATAATAGTTTGGGGCAATTTGACATTGAAACCAACCACCACAGTACTGTATATTTGTAACTCTCTTCTGTTCCTTAGACACTTGTAGATGATGTTGAGACTAAGATCATACAGAGTCCAGAGTCAGAATCTTGAACTCAGGTGCGTCTGGTCTCATCACTTGCTTGCTTTTTTTTTTTTTTTTTTTAACTATGCCAGAAGCTTGAGGATAGTGATCCTCCTGTCCTCAGGCTCTTCAGTGAGCCAGGAGATGTGATGCCTACAGTTTCATTTAAGAAAATAATTGTCTTGGTTGCAACTTACAATTGTTTTATTATACTTCTTTCCATATGTGTGTGTAGTATAGTATGTTTACATATGTGTTCATGTTTGTCTATTTACATCAAAGGACAACTTTAGAGTTGGTCCGCTCCTTCCACAATGTGAGACCTGGGAATCAAACTCAAGTGGTCAAGTTTGATCAAAAAACGGCTTAAGCTGCTGACCCAACTTACTAGCTGGCCCTTGGATTGAACGTTTATGAACTTAATTAATGAAATGCTCATTAAACTCTTATTCATGTATGTATTTGGTAATTTTTGTCGGGGGCGAGAATTAGGCTGCGGTTTTTCAAAAGATTCCGAGACAGCGTAACTCCAAGTACATGGTCACACGGGGCAAGCATGTACTTTGATTGCTGCTTGCTTTTGGAGAACATTGAAATTAGCTTCTCTCTATACAGCATGCTCAGCCCTAAATATAAAAACCCTGAACACTTTTGGGGAATTCCACTCATTTTCCAAATATTATGTAAAGTGTATGTTTGCAGTTCCCTAAGATACACGGGCTGGGCAAGGTCCAGTCAAGAATGAGAAGGTATGATGAGCCGCCTTTTGTAGTTATATAATATATTGACTTTGGGCTTGGGCTAGAAGGATTGTTCCTTGCCTCCAGCTCCTGAATTTACTACAGCTGCCAAGTACTTCCAAACCCCACTCTCTCTCACTCTCAATCCTAGGGCTGGAGAAATTCCACAGCCCTGAGAGATCAAGTTTCACATCAATATTTTGGTGGGCCCGCTGCCAACGCCTTATCAAGGAAAAATATAATTACAGGCGAGACTGCAGCAAGCTGATTCTATAATATTCTCCCCTCCTGTCTCAGCTGCTAAAATATAATATAATAAAAGTGATATAAGATACTGCATCTGCCCTTTTGGTAATTCTATTTTCATTTTAGTTCCAACGCTGGATCGTGGATGACTCCAAGCTGTGCCAAAGCTACTGATGCTCGGCCCTTAAAAGTTCAGTATCAGATGCAGGAGAGCTGAGGCTTAAAATAGAACTCTGATGGAAAGGAAAGATGGCAAGGGATAGATTTGGGGTCTTAAGGAAAACGTGGCTTTGTTTTCTTTTGAGAACTGCTTTAATAGTTCAACTTCAACATCACAATAAAGTGAGCATAAAGTCCTCAATAGCACATTCATTTGCTTTATGAGTCCTTGAGGACTTACTTTCTATCACCATGTAAAGCTCATTATAACACCAGGACTAAAATTCCCGGTGTTCATTCAGATGAGGTCATTCTAAGGTTTGCTCCCCAGTATATCCAAGAGGGTACACAATTTGACCTGTGGTATCCTAGAAACCCTAACATCATGTGGTTGCTTGTATGATACTTACAATATCCTCTGTAAACGTGGACCTAAGCAAAGACATTTGCATGGTACTTCACTGATTATAGACTCAAGGCTAAATGCTTTAGTATGATAATAATAACCTTTCTTTCATCTTGGTGCCCCTCAATATACTTCCTCGGCTTCATCTCTGGCTCTTCTATACATGTGCTATCCTGTCTAGCCAAATCATTTTTTTGTAATCTCTACACAACTCCTAGATCTTCACCCCTTTGTTATCTTGTCACATTGTCAACTTTAACTCTGACATGCCTCTCCTCCTTTGAGTAGTCACAACAAATAATACCCTCCCACATTTAAAGTCTCCTTCTCCTTCTCTAGCTACAATAGCTCCTTTGGTAAAGATTACTTTTATCTACTCTTGTATGAGGCATATGGGACAGTGCCTGGCATATTAGTGGCAATCAAGAAATGTTGGCTACTCACTGGTGTGTACATTCACATATAAGATATACCTGTCTTCCTTCCTTCCCTCCCTCCTTTCTTTCCTCCCTCTCTCCCTCCCTCCCTCTCTCTCCCTCCCGTCCTCCCTTCTTTCCTCCCTTTCTTTCCTTTTTTTACTTTTTGAGACAGTGTTTTTCTGTATAACAGCCTTGGATGTCCTGGAACTCTCTTTGTATATCAGGTTGGTCTTGAACTCACAGAGATCTCTAAACGTTAGGATCAAAAGTGTGTGCCATAGCACCCCATGGCAATTGTTTCTTAAAACTTCATCCTCAATAAATAGCTTGTATAGTGCTGCACTTTACATAGTTTCTCTATACAATATGGACTAACCTTAACAAGAGAGATTTTACCTGGGTGTCATATGGAGCCAGCTCTGACGGTGTAAGCATAAGAGAGCTGGTCTTGTCCTTTACAGCTGCTGCAGGCTGATCAACTCAGCTACCACCCAGGCCCAGATTCAAGGCTTTAAGTTGGCCCGCCACAACCTATACACCATCTACGAACTGTTGGAGCACATAAAGGGCTCAGCTCTGCAGATCCAAAGCTGTAAGAACTCCGTGATACAGGACAACAACAGGATATCCAAAGAGTCCCAGTGACAATCCAGCAGTGACACAATCCAGCATTGATCGTCTAGCAGAAGTCAGAGGCCTCAAACAGGACCAAGGACTCATTGCAATGAAATTTGCAAGAAAAACTGTTTGGGCAAAAGGGTATACTGTGGCATACATATTTTCTATTATGAGATGTTTTCTGTATCTGTTTGTTTTCTTCTGGGGGGGGACGTCTTGCAAGGGTGGATATGAAGGGACAGGGAGAGGAGTGAGATTGGGTACATGATGTGAAATTCACAAAGAATAAAAGCCTTTAAAAAAGAGTTTAAGTTATAGTCTCAACACTTAGGACTGAGTTTGTAACACCATTCCTCAGACCTGTAAGTGGGGCCAATATTTTCCTGAGAAGACCATAATAAGTACAAAATGCCTGGCACACATGTGACTCTCAGCAAATAAACCAGTAAATGCAGGAAGCAGCAGACGAAGCTTTGAGCATGTGAAGTCCTAAGTGTATTTGTGCTGTTGACAAAGGCACAGCTGTGTCAAGGGACCCATGGCCGGAGACTGAAAGGGATGCACAGCCTTCTGCAGGAGACTGACTGTGAGTGTTGACAGCGAGAGCAGAGATCATCCACACAGCTTTCTCACCCGGACCTTTTGGATATTTGTGGCCTGAAGCCTGCTCCCCTACAGAGACTGCACCCACTTAGATTATCCAAACCTACCTCCTTCATCCAAATGTATACCATAACCGCTGCCTCCTTGTTTATCTGTATGTAATGCTCCCACCTCCCTGTTCAGCTGTAAGCAATACCCTTGCCTCTCAGTCCAACTCTATAGAGTAAATAACTTGAACTTCTGGAATATTTTTTTTACCCAATAGAGAACCTAGTCCACCAATTCTATCTTTTCTTTCTGTGTGAATGTTCTGTCTTTTTCTTCATTCCCTTACTGCCCCAGTCAGGTCCAAGTCCCTGGAGGCTGTACAAGGATTCAGCAAGTTAAGATTCACCCCTGGCACAAGAATTTCTGAGTATCTGGTACCACACAGAAGTAAGATGTTGAGGGAATGGATTGGGGCGTCAGTTGGAATTGCTGAAACACTTAATAGTTTCAGTGTTTGGCATATGGAAAACGAATTAGCAAGGCACAGGTACCTGTGGAGATGGTGGGTGGAAGCCATACAAAGCCAGTGGATGCAGGGTGTAGTTGGCCCATGGGGAGTAGGAGGAGAAAGGGAGGAAGAGTAGTAGGGGGAAATAACAACACTGGCACCTGACTGTGAACAGCTGAAGCTCCTGAAAACAATGGCTGGCGTTGTTTGAAGATATGCTGCATAATCTACCAACTCCCACTGATTTCCACCAATGCTTTCCAAAGTATGAGCCACCTCATGTTAGAGGCGAGGAAGCTGAATCTAGGGAGGCTATATAACTTAGTGAAGGAGGCAGAAACCTGCGTGGTAGTGTCTAGAGTAGCATCCGTTTCTGAGAAGCTAGACTGCTTACACCACACTAGACCACCTCCTAAGAGCCATCCAAGAGTCGGCTGGTACAGCGGCCACCCTTGCTTTGCTATTTTAAACTGGCCGACTTCAGACATGCTATTTCTGAGTTCTAGTCACAACTTTCTGAAAACGGATTTCATCTCACCTTTCACCTCCTACAAAAAAAAAAAAAATGCCAAGTGTAACCCTATAATCTTGATGAGAAAACAGGATTCAGTAATTAAATCGTGACACATATGTCTGCTTACTAAGACATATTTATGTGTTGGCAGCACTAAGCCAAAGACTCTGAGGGGTACTGAATGAGGCAGATTCTCTGCCTACTACCTAGTCTTAGCCATTGAAATGGGAAACACACACACACACACACACACACACACACACACAAATTAGGATGCTGCTGAACGACTAGATTCATACAGGACATGTACACCATGTACCAATGAATAACCTGCTATGGAGTTTGGTTTGGGTCAGAGCCTTTGTGGTGCATGACAAGCATAATGCTGCTAATATTATTCGTGTGGCATCTATTTCAATTAGAAGCCCTAAATCCTATCTTCACTTTGAATACCAAATCATGAATATTTAAGAGAATCTTTACGTGACAGTTAATTTATATCCTTTAAAGGTCTAAATGCAATGTAAATGGAGAAGGCCCATTTTAGGGGTCACCTTGAGCCATCTCTATTGATGCTATCCAGATTATAAATAGCTGTCTTCCTGCTAAGTCTCCTCCGGGTGGCAAAGCAGTGACACTTTCTTTGGCCTCCTTTCTTTGGTAGCGAACTAATCGCATTCACGTGGACCCAGCTCTCACAACTGAATAACTCTGTGAAGGCCCATTACTTCTACATGCCACCATATTGGCGATAGGTTATACCCTATCAAAGAGGCTTCTGTTTCATAACAAATCACTAGTAGACAATCAGTCCTACTGAAATATTACATGGCAGCTCACAGGGAACAGGGGTGGGAGACTGAAAACCTGAGAATATCTACGAAGGGCAGATGAGCTGTCATTTCACCTGTGTTCCTTGTTACAGACTGTGAGTCTTTCTGAGTTGTTCCACTAGCATTTACATAACTGTAGATAATGTTCCAGTAATGCATCATTATAATGGCTGAGCACATCTGAGTTAATTAGCCACTGAGCCTGTGTCACTCATTGGCACAAGCGACACTGAGATGTGACAGTACATCCCTGCCATATGAGGCACTAGCTGGCATGCCAAACCGTTTGTTTTCATATTGCAAATCTGACACCAATTATTTATCCATTCGGAGGATGTTTCCTAAGTTAATTAGTTCTCAGTTTCCTCACATACGAACATGGAGGTACTGAAATTAGCTAAATGAACACATGCATGCTTTTGTTAAAAATCAGGTTCTTAGGAAGACTAGAGGAAATAACAAGAAAAATACTTAGAATTTGAAATAATATCTGCCTTAGTTAGGGTTTCTACTCCTGCGATAAAATACCATGGGCAAAGGTAACTTGGGGAGGGAAGGGTTAATTTCATCTTATAGCTTTGTAGTCTACAATTCAGGGAAGTCAGGGAAAGAACCTGGGAACAAGAACTGAAGCAGAGGCCATGGAGTAGTTGTGTTTACTGGCTTGTTCCTCGTGGCTTGTTCAGAATGCTTTCTCACACGTGCCAGCCTGCAGAAAAGGCACATCCGGGAGTGTGCTGAACTCTCCAACATATAGCATCAGTCAAGAAAATGCCACCAGAGATTTTTGCATAGGCCAATTGAGTGGGGTTATTTTCTTAATTGAAGTTCTTTCATCTCAAAACCTCTCGATTGTGTCCCGTTGGCATAGAACTAGTCAGTGCAGTATTTGCTATGCCTTAAAGGTTAATATCAAATACCCATAGATTATTATTAGGTCATGACTCATGTCCTTGAACACCGAGTACAGGAGTGGCAAGCAAGAAGAGAACAGGTTCCACCATGTGAGGAGAGTTGTAGTAGTAACATCTACACTCTACAGAAAACAGCTCATTGTTTTCATGGACAACAACAAACATGCTTGCTATGACAGTGAAGTGCAATGCAGTTAAACACATGAACTTGTCTCGGGCAAGTTCTTTGCCCAAACAAAATCCATCTCTCCCAAGTTAGCTTTCTTCTAAAGTATTGCATGATCATCTTACCAGTGATCTTTTGACTAATTACTAATCTATTTGTCAGTATTACAGCAATATTCTTTGAGACATATATTGTAACTTATAATTGCTACTATCTACATCTTTCCATTCTAGACTCTACATCTCTTAGAATGGAAAAACCATCTTTAATGTGTCTAGGGTTCTGCAATATAATGCTAGGCACTTGAATGAGTGAGAACCCAGTGTGGGCAGATTGGTAAACAAATTATATTTTATCCCAAGATTTATTTTTCTAATTGGTTGGCATATTTGATTTCAAAATACACCTGCTTTTCTTTAGTCTTTAAATCTTAGGTCAGGAGCTTTCACAAGCATTCTTACTTTAGGTCCTGGGCATCCTCACTCCAACAAACCATTATCCCTCTTCCTAACAAAATGAACCCCTGCAACAAGAACTGGGAGTCTAAAGTCCAAATGATGTCAGTGTCTGGTTGTGTATGGTTTTAGAAAACTCCATGATGCCAGTCTGTTCTTCAGTTAATCTGTACCTATCAAATGGGAAGAAATACCACATGAAAGAAAAGAATGCTTAAGTCAGTTAATTAAGCTCGTTTGTCAAGGAAGGCTCCCAAGTCCTCCTGCACTGGATGGAATCCATTTCTAAATCCTTAAAATAAGAGGACCAAGTACGCTCTAGGGTCTGGATCTACCAGGTATTCAGTCAAGGGTCTTGGTGCCTCCTTTTCAGACTAGATCATTCCTAGTGAGACAGACCCAACCACATTGTGACATCATGCCAAATACCCATCAGTCCAATCGCATTTCTATGTCACGTGATTCTGTAAAAAGGTCTATCAAGGGAGCAGGGCCAGGAAGTTATTACATCTATAGGAGTGTCACTGCTGTTTAGCACAGGGCTGCATATAATGAAAAATGGCTTACCTTGAAACTCAATAAATTTGAAAATTTTTATCAGCTTTTACTAAATTTCTCCTCATTGTAAACTGAGTAACATTCTTTGGTTGAAAAGCAGATCTTAAATACATAATTTGGTTGGCTTGTTTGCTCCTTCTTTCATATGAACCAAAACAGGGCTTTTGGATGAAATATTTAACTGTTCTCAATTTTTTGTTCAAGGTTAAACTTTTATTTAAGTCCAACTTCAAGCAACAGGTCATATTTCACTTAAATAATAGTAAGCTGCCCTATATTAGAGACACTCTTACATCGAAGTTCGACATTAGGAAAATGCACTGAGAAATGATCAAATGCAATGAGGAGGTCACATTGTAGAACTGCAGAACGTGGAGTTTGAGGGATACAGTGGGCTGGATGGGAGACATTTACCACCACGGTGGTAGGGAGGGGTGGAGCCACAGAGGCTGATGTGTGAATATCCATTACAAAGGAAAATGTGTTAATACTCAGATGTTCTAACCAGCCTATTACTATGTATGACCCTTGATTTATGTAAAATGCCAAGTGTATAATAAACTGCATGTTCTCTGAGACAGGAACATCCAGATCATAATAATGCCTGTGACTTGATTTTATTTTAATTATCTAGCAGCTGGTCTCGAGTTCCTACTGTTATTTCTTTGTGTGTGTGTGTATGTGTGTGTGTGTGTGTGTCTTATAAGTTATATATAGGAAAAAGTACAAATTACTTGATGAATTTTGATAAAATAAACCCACATAACAATCAAGCAGCATGACTAATGTGTAATATTTCCATGCATCTATCCTTTCAGCCAAGTCTTTCCCTCAGAGGTAACCACTGCTGTGATTCACTTTCAGAAGTAAGGTTTGACTATCCTTACACAGCATGATTCTCTTAGTCCATCCTTGCTTTTATTAAACACACACACACACACACACACACACACACACACACACACACACACATTAGCTGGGTTACCTCGTCCAGCCGTATGAGGCTTTGTGTACGGTCTCATTGCATCTTGTTATGCTGTGATCACTGAGTATTCCTGGGAGGCCTGCTATTTTCTCAAGGGGAATGTAGAGGTGGTAGGTCTGTGGGAGAGCAGAAGTGGGGAAAGGAACTGGGAGAAGTGGAGGCGGGGAGGCTGTGGTCAGGATGTACAGTATGAGAGAAGAATTAAACAAGAAACTTGTAAGTGACCTTAAAAATCACAGAAATTGCCACCCACATTTGTAAAGTCTATGAAATCTAAGAAAAAGGTGTCCATACACTGAGTGTGCACTGATAGCTTGCTCTGCTTTATAGATGATGTGTGAACACTGTTATCTTTATCACGTATCATACTTCTTGTCCTAAGCATTCCTGTGCGACACTAATTGACCACATCAACTTTCTTATGCATAAGGTCCATATGCCATTATCTCTTTCTATCATTCCTAAATTTACCTAGGCCTTCAATGTTAAGTGTCTAATAGACAGCATGGAAGGGTTTTACCTTTTAGCTATCTCATCAGTCTGAACTTTGCCAGAAACCTTCAGTATAATTGTTGACAATATTGTATTTACATTTACCATTATATTTAACTTTGATATTGTAAACCTCTTCCATATTTCTGTCCTTTCTCCTTGCATTCTTTTGAATATACAACTTTTAGAGTTCTCTAATAACCAGAGTAGGAGGTTTTTAGCTTATTTTTTATATACCTTTTAGAGGTTACTATACACATCTGTGCATGCAATGCCACAACCTGCTTGGAATTCATGACACACTACATCACAATAAGCAGCAGTATTTTGAAACTGCATAGCTCTTCTAGCCAGCTTCCCACTTTGTGTTAAGGCCTTGTGTTTGACACACATCATAATGCAATGCTGATTCTTGTAATATATATCAGTTGTCTGTCAAAGAAATTAAGAAAACCCTCTTGCATTGGTTTTTATTTTTAAACCATTCCTAGTATTTTTTAATTTGTTTCTTCTTTCATATGTGGGATTGAGGCTTGTGTTGTTTCTCATCATCTTGTACATCATCTTCTGTATTTCATAATGTTTGTTACTGGCATCAAATCAAAATTGTTGTTCATTTGAAATGAGCTTAGCTCACTTTCATACACAAGAAGTGATCCAATTTGCCTTAAAATATGACCTATTTCTCCTTAAAGAGTTCATACAGATTTCCATATTTAACTTGTTGGCTTAAAACATCAAAAAAGTTATTATCTCACTGAATCCACAGTGCAGATGCCACATGGCTATATGGGTTATCAGGGCACTGGCAGAGCAAGGAGTCTTTATAGAGAATCTTTCCCCTGCCCATTCTGTTGGCAAACTTCAATTCTCCCTGGTTGTAGGATGAAGGTCAAAGTCACCATTTCCTTGCTGACTACTGATGTCAAGTAAGTATCACTTTTGGCTTCTAGGAGGTCATTGAATCCTTTAACTTGTAGCCCTGTCCTTTATTTTCAAATGAATCAACAGTGGCTCATGTCCATTGTACTAGCTAGTTTTATATCCTCTTGACATAAGGTAGAGTTATTTAGCAAGAAGAAACCTCCACTGAGAAAACTATATTGCTCAGTGGGAGAGTCTGTGATAGGGAAGGCCTATCAATCACACAAGATTCATTGTGTGGTCGTGACACTTTGGGGCTGGTCATCCTGGACTGTATTAAAGCTGAGCAAGCCACAGGGAGCAAGCCAGTAAGCAACATTACTTCATGGCCTCTGCTTTAGTCCCTACCCTGACTTCCCTCAGTGATACAGTGTGACCTGAAAGTGGTGAGCAGAAATGAACACTCCCCCCCCCCCCAAGCTGCTTTCAGGCACAGTGTCTTATCACAGCAATCTAAACCCTAAGGAAGATATACTCTCAGACATCAGAACATTCCTATGACTTGTGTATTCCTGACTCTGGCTGGAAAAGCTTCTCTGCTTTTAAGGCCATGTGATTGAATTAAGAAAACCTGAGGCTGAGTTAGGAGTTCAACAGTAGAATGCTTTGTGTATCCTGGTTTCCAACACCAGTACCACAAGGAAAAAAAAATTAAGACAACCTGGATAATCCAGGATTCTCTTCTCTTCTCCGTGTTTATACCCTAGGTCCCATCTACACCATTCCCTTTTTGATATAAATATACTTCCATGCTCAGCTTGTTGGGGCATTTTGAAGAAGGGCACAGCATGCTGCCAGTACTGGCTGCCATCCTGGTGATAACTCAGGCTTTACTTTTTGAGTCTATCCACTGCCTTTAATTTCTGTTGTTATTGTGAATTTATACAGCTATTCGGGGGAAGAGTCAGCTGTCACTAGAACAAAAACCTTCCCATCCTTTGCTTTGATTTTATATTTTGAGAAATATTATTCCTAATGTTCACGGTGGTGAAATGATTGATGATAACAGGATGGTTAATTGAAATTGTTTTATACTTGGTCAATGGCAAAGATCTTTGAATGGAAGCTACATAAACACAGAACACAAATATGACTGAAAGAGAGTTACAAAGTGAGGGAGCATAGATTGAAATACATGCCTTGTTATTACTGGTGCTATCAAAGCTATGTTGCTTATTTTTTTCATCCTCAGCTTCATTAATTCTAAGATATAAAGTTAAGAGCACATAATGGTTAACTGTGGAAGTACTCACAGAGGGGTTAGTATTTCCTTTTCAGTTAGGTTGCCTGTGTCAAGATACTTCAAAAGTACAACTTAAAGCCAGATATCTGTGTTAGGAACAATCTCCACAGGAAAGTGGGATGAAAATATCTCTGGGCACATTTTCAAATCTCATTTGTCCTTCAGTGCTCTGACATGAGCTGTAAGGGAGAGTGCTGTCCTTCTCTTCCCTGGTCAGGACACTGGGTCAGCTGCATTGACGATCCTGAAGGAGGCTGTGAAATGTTAGTGACTCTTCTAACTTTATGTTTTGCAAACTTCAGTGTTTATCCAGATAACCTCAAGGGCTTGCTGGGCGTCATTCCCAGACTTTGATTCAGTAGGTCTGGTCTGGTGCCCAAGAATTTGCATTTTTAACAAGTTCCCAGGAAATACTTAAATGGGTAGGGACCATACCTCAAAACCATTATTCTAAACATTTGGGAATGGTAAAAGAAAATAGATGTGTCTTTCCATAAAGCTGTCCTTCTGGGCCATTGTCTAAAATGTGTTGCTAGGTTTGCATTGACTTTCCTGACCATGTTAAAGAACCATCAATTCAGCAATGCAAATTAGCATAAAATAGTTAACTTTTCCCAAATCACTTACTACATGCTTTGCATCTTGAGAAATCATTTATACTGCTAATCACTTCCAAACTCCACAATTACCACATCAGGTTTTCATTGCACAGAGAAAGAAATGAAGTTCGCTGAGGCTGTAAAAATGCATCTACTGCCCAAGGACAGCAAGTGGCAGAACCAGATCAGCCCTCTGATACATCATGGAAGATTGACAGGTTTCTCCTTACCTTCAAAATCTGGGGCATCTTCTTCAGACGCTAGGACTTAAGGAAATCTCAAACTGGCCACTTGTCCTTAGTAAGTGAACACTCTAACTAGAAATTGACAAGTCACATAGATTTCAAAGATTATGTGTATACTTTCATGGATTTGTTACTTTTGAAAGAATAGGCTCACCTATCCTAGCACTGATGGTTCAAGAAAGGCTTCCAGAAACCAGGTTGGGTGCTCAAGCATGTAGTTTAATAAAGATGTTGTGTGGTAGGGAGAGGGGTGGTCACCTTTAACAAGCTTCAGATGAAGCTGGTTCAATGTAAGAAATGCCTACACTGAGCCACCAACCAGGCAGCATACACTGGCTGGTTCAAGGCCCCCAACATATATACAGCAGAGGACTGCCTGATCTGGTCTCAGTGAGAAAAGATGCACCTAACCCTCGAGAGACTTGAGGCCGCAGGGAGTGGGGTGGCCTAGCAGAGTGGGGTAGGGTGGGGTGGGGTGGGGTGGGACATCCTCTTGGAGATTGGGGAGGGTGAATGGGTTGAGGAACTGTTTGAGGGTGGAACAAGAGGGAGATAATGACCGGACTATAAAAGAAATATTAAAAATAATTTAAAAAATCATTGGCTTTGCTGGAATCAATACTTGCAGTCATTTGTCCTAGATATTGGTTCATTGAAAAAGCTCTCCAGAGAATTCTCACAGGCATGCAAAACTGAAATCCTTGCTTTAAATGGTTATTGGAGTCAGTTGTTAGGTGTGATAACTATGTAACTTACCCAGGGTTACTTGATGCCTTAACTCTGCCTGAGAGTAGAATTACCTGAACAGAGAAACAGTCTGCCTGCACAAGCTCTACTTGGAACATCATTCAGGCAAGTCTGGAGTGTATGACGAATCTTCTCCCAGTTTCCCAGAGAAGCATGGACATCAACCTTGTCTGAAACTTTGGCAAGAATGCAGAGTCTCAGCTCCTATTCAAGACTTGCTGAATCAGGTCTGGGGTGTAGCACAGCAGCCTGAGCTTTTAGAAGTCCCATATGCTTCTGATAAGTGCTAGAGAACCAGTTCTTAAAGATCTGTTGTCATCCATCCATGCTCAAATCCAGGAGGCAATCTGTATGACACAGACGTGTTTGAGTTTGCTATCATTGGGTTCAATTTGCGTAAAACATGAAACTTACTGCGTCTTCAGATTGTCCCTTTAGTGCAGACCTTTGGTTAAAGGCAGTGTGAGTCAGAATCCCTTAGCACTTGAAAGAATGGTATGCATGTTTGGGTGGGTGACATTGTTAAAGATGTCATTAAAGACACTTTCACCATCAGAGTTGACTTTCACTAAAATAAATCAGTCATCCTTATGGAAAGCTGTACATGTTACATTTTCAAAACCTGCAAGACAGTGGGAAAGGAAGGGGCAGATGAGTCAGTAGGCTTGAACCCTATTTTCAAACTAAGGGTGAAAAAATGACTCCCAGCTGACATATTACTGCATTTTGCACAGACGCCTGTGTGGCTCTGGCAATATTTAAAGTACCCAGTGGGGACATCTTGGCATGGCATTTTCTGTTCTCCACCTGGTTGCTCCAGGTGAAGTCATGTGCACACTCCAGGCCACTGACAGTGAGGGGAATTGGGTTCTAGATCAATGCCAGTGTGCAAGGCTACTCCTTTCCAGTCATATACTATAAGCCTTGCCCTCACTCTGTCTCTCCTTAAATCTTCTTGCATGCCTTTGGTGCATCATTTTCATATTCTTATAACACAAGACATCAATTCAGCTCAAGGAGGTTTGCTCCAGTAAATGCCAGGGTAAATATTGCTGGACGCTTACATGCAGCATGTGGCTTTAATCCACATAAAGGCATAGTCAAGGCTGTCTTACAGAGAATGCATGGGGGATCACTCACTTAGCTACCTACAAATTCAAATTCCCAAGCTTGTCATGATTTGCTGTTGGAATACACACACACACACACACACACACACACACACACACACACACACATACACTCATCCTCTACTAGGATGGGCATTCAGTTACTACGTCATACTCAGTAACCAGAACATCATGCCATGGTCATAACATGCATGCAGGGCTCTGTTTTCCTACATTGTGCTTTATCCATGGAGTGTATCATGTTTATTTGGCCACTTGCAAATGCCTTTCCCAGCCTTTAGATTGAAGCTGTAGACTTCTGTAGGCAGAGGGGGCTCTTTATTATGGCTCTATAAGCTGTACTTGTATTTATTACACAAGGTCTCACTTCAACCTGCTTCACCAGGCTGTGAGAGTCCTGACGGTGGGTATTGCCCCAGTTTGAGCATAGCACCTTCAGGGCTTGCTGGGTCATGTTCCAGAAACACTTGACAGACTCTGAATAATTCCAGCATTGGGTTCTATTAGGATCCACACTCGGGTATAGAGAAATACCTAGACTGGAAATCTATACTGAACCAACAATGGGGCTGCATTGGCTCCACTATTTCCAGCTGCTGTACTTGTTGACTCTGGAATGCCGGTGCTTTGCTTTGCTAAACCACTAACTTGATTATTAACTCTTCCACCTTCCAAAGACAAGGGCCATTCTGAAGCATTCTACTTAAAAAAGGTTTACGTTTTAATTATGAATATTATCCTTGTATCTCTGTGTGAATATGCACATAAACACCGTGTCCGGTGAGGTCTTAAAGAGCATCAGCGCCCTTAGATCTGGCATTACAGGTTCTAGAACCTGGACCTGAACCTAGGCTGTCTACAGGAGCCATGTATGCTTTTAACCACTGAGCTGTTTCTCCAACCCCAGGATTAGACTTTCATAGTATATATTTTCTTAGAATGAAAGACACGTTTTCTTAAACTTTCTTCAAAATGTAGGATTTACTCATTTAGTCTTACAGAAACATCACTTTGAATTAATACAAATATGAATTATGGAATATTCCTAAAGCCTATACCAGTAACCGATTAGAACATTTTTTTTAGAACCATACTTTTCATTAGAGAAAAATGATTTATTGTTAGCATAACTAAAGACTAGGTCTCAAAAGGCAATTCTGGGTTTATTGTTAGCTAACTTTTCTGCTAACAGCCTTGACATGCTTGGAAGCAGTTTGTTCTTCCAAGAGAGACACACAATCTGTCTTTAACATTTTAAAAACGGCTCCCTCTTTGAGAAGGCCTTCAGTTTCAGGAACATTGGGAGAGAAATGGGAACCAATAGAAGGGGGGATTATTGATCCACATATCAGCTGAAGTGTTGTTATTTTAATGTAGTATAATAAGTAGACCTGGATACATTACACGGGAAATAAAATAAACAGTTTCTCTGTCCAAGAGTTCACCTGAATTTCTTTTCCTTTCTTTCCTTTTCATAGCCTTTTTTCAGGGCCACGGGGGTAGCCCACAGGGAAGAAATTGAGCCACATTCTGGACCCCCTTCTTTCCATGATCACTTCAAAGCACCCCAGGTTCATGTTGCTTTGCAAACACAAAGAGTTTCATGTGAGAACAATGCCTAACAAAGTGTTCAGAAAAAAAGAAAAAAAAAGAAAGAAAGAAAGAAAGAAAGAAAGAAAGAAAGAAAGAAAGAAAGAAAAAGAAATGTCTAAAGCCACTGTTTTACAACAGTGACAGACATAGAGAGGACATTTGGATGGGAAAATAAAAATATTCAACGTTATATATAAATAGAGTCTGAAAGATTTACATGTCCCACCGGCCAAGGCTAAATGCATTTTATTGGGGCAGGGCAATGTAACTGTCTAAGAGGCTGGGGGCCTGTGGAAAGGGGGCGGTCACCTCTCTAGCACTCCACCTGAGAAGCTCTCTTGGGGCAGGAAGAGCCAAGCCTGTGAGAGGAAAGGAAGAAGGCTTAGCAGGGGGCAGGAGAGGACAGCAGGAGAGTCCAAGCCCAGGTCAGAATTACAAATGGACTCCAAGATTATTAAGTGGTAACAATGTTGCTGCTAAATCCATTAATGGTCATAAACATGTCACCCCTCTCCTCATTGGATGGGGTTGTCCTTCATTCTCTACTTCAGCAGTGCCAGCTCTTCCACATACTGTGACTGTGGCCCTGGCTGTCTCTCCAGCTCTAGCCTTGTCATTCCTGTCTCCCATCAGATGGCCTTTGTCCCTCAGCTGGGTGTTTCAGTACCCCTGGAGAGTTGTGCAAACAGCAAAGCATGCCCAGTGATGCTCAGACCTTCAGGGCAGGCTGCAAAGCTCAGAACACATGGGACTAAATGGTGCAGCGAAGCAACACTGCACAGGCTGCTGGTGGAATGGCCTTGGCCTCTTGTTCACCAGGGGCAATCCAGACTGAGGGAAGCGTGAGGGCTTTGGGGAAGGAGAGGCCTGGGTTGTACTCCCTGCTGGCTGAGGTTGCAAGGCCTGTGCAGCTGTCTCCAGGGAGGGAAGAATTTGAAAAGGCATCTCCAGGCTAAGAAATAACTTGAGGTGGGAAACTTGACAACTCTTTAAAAAGAAGTTACCGTGGCTATATATCCTAAGCTTTTACTCTGGTCCCTGTACCTTCTTAATAGTTTCCTGGTTGCTTTAAATGTCAAACCTGGAATTCAGTATCTATTTCATTAGTTTCTCTTAATGAGTGCCTACTGACTACCCAGACATTGTAAGGCGTTTTCTATATGTTCCTTTATAATCACAGAAGACAGTCAATAAATAGCAAAAGTTAAATGGGTGAGTCCAGGTATCTCCTCAGGCATTAAAAATGTCATAATCAATTGTACTTTTCTGGAATGTTCTAGAATGATTTCAGTTAGATATTTATTCACTTTGGCCCTATCTCCTTAGCATTTATAGCACACAATTCAATTATACTAATAAGAACCAAAATATAAAATTCCTTGGCAATATTTAAAGTTAAGCACAAACTGGCTTTTTCCTCTGAACATTTTCTCATTCTGGAAGCCTCAGGAGCCTGGGATTTAAAAGATGCCTAGAAATCTAAGGCACCATTTACTGTGAGTATGAGATGTGATATAAAGGTATTAAAAACTACCTGAGCAAATGCTTATTAGGGTATTTTATATACCCTAATATACTCTTATCAGCCCCAAGCAAAGAAAAAAGTTTTAAATCATATTAAAATAAAGTAGCTGATATTTGTAGACAACCATGATATTCCTAACACTCTGGTGTCAGAGTAAAGAACACAGAGACACATATTCCATTGCTACATATCTAAACAGGGAAAGTGGAAAGTGAAAGGCTTATAACTTCTTCCACCGCAATACCCTAAAGAATATAGTATATTTTCATCATAAGAGGGGTGAATCCTCTAGACAGCTGGGCCTTGATGTCAACAGGTGGGTATGGTGGACAGCATGCTCTTGTTTTAGGATGTCATGGTTGCAATGGAAGTGTCATTTAAGAAGGTTAAATTGTGACCCCAGGGCTGACCAGCAGGGTGGGCTCATTCTCCTTGTCCCTAAGCTAGACCCCTGCCACTCTCCTCACCCTGCTCTGATCCCGGAGCTTGGAGAATTACTAGGATGAATCAGGAAGGAGGCAGGCACTGCACAACAGACCTATAGGCAGCATCTAATGAAATGGGAAGCCAATAGAAACCCAATGTAGTACAACTGGAGCTGAAATGGTGAGGAATAGAATTCCTCTACACTTTTCTCTGATATATATTCTCTGAAGGCTTGATCTAGTAATTCTGAAGTTCAGGAGACTTGTCACTATCATGCAGTATGAATTACAAAAGCATATTAAATTTAAAAAATTGTAATAAAAATAATGTATGCACAGTGCTTAAAGAAAGGCAAAAAGAATAAATAAGTGGGAAACAAAACAACAGACTTTAGAACAATTTCTTCTACCATTCGCCTCACCACAAAAGGGAGCCTGTTTCCTCCTCTTTTGTAAGCATTTTCTTCCAATATCTGCATTGTCACTGTATTCTCTGGATAATCAGATTTAATAAGATCTAGTGATTACATCAGATAAGGATGTTAGGTGTTTACATTTGTACCTCCTTGTGATTTTAATAAGCCGTATTGCATCAGCCCCACCATTATATTGCATTTAAATATTTTGACATTCGTAGTGTTGATAAACATTTTTGGTTCATTGGTTGATCTGTATTTTGTTTTTACTTTATCTTGTCTTCAGGTGTTTTCAGGCAGCCTAAACTCATGGCCCTGGCTGGCTTTGGTCTCTTAATCCTCCTGCCTCTACCTCCCAAAGTGATAGGGTTGCAGGTGTGCACCACCACTCCAAACTTTGATAGGCATTGGTCATGAGTGTTTCCATATATTTTTTAAAAAATGTCTTACCAATCCATTCAGCCGAATAATAGCATTGGGTTTTTCCCTTGGACCCAGGATGCTGTCTAACCACAGGTTCTTGTCTTTAGGGGATTGAAATTACTCCCAAGACTGTTGCTATCTATACCTTAAGTCAGAGAATCTCTCAACACAAACCAGAGAAGCTTCTCTTTGCAGTAGCTGGAAATTAACACAGAGGCTCTCAAATGTTCAACATGCAGAGAGCATAAAAGATTATGGAAAGCATAACTCCAAATAGAACGTTCATTCCACACCCATCACCCCAAGCCTTGGGGATCTTTGTGGAAGAAGGGCTAGAAAGGCTGCAAAAGTCTGCCGTGGTTAACATCACAGAAACGGTGTTTTCCAGACACAACAGTGCAGATGTACATATGAGCTCATAGCTATTTTGACAGCATGAACTGATGTGTGCAAGTTCTGGCCAGAGAAAGTCCTAGCATAGAGGTGGGGAGGTAGGTACCTTGGTATCTACCCAATAGTAACTGAGGCATGACTGAGATTTTGACAGCTGCTGGGAAAGGGAAAACTAGTTTACTCTAATGATGTGACCCCTGGTAAGTTGACCACATACGAGGGTAAGCCCTAGGCCCAAGAATAGCTGGACAACACAAACTGGACTCGATGAGGAAAGAACCTGTTTTTTTCTTAAAATGGAGCAATCTCAATATTGGGTGGGGAGAGCTGGGAGGATGGAGATGGTGGTAGTGGGAGGAGCTGGGGGGGGGAGGAAGGTAAAATATTCAAGTACTTGAAAAAAAAGTTAAGAAATGAAAATTAACCATTTTTTTTTACCAGTATTTAAAATAATTGTCTCCTCTTTCTACGCCCAACCTCCAGCTCTAGCCTTTATTTATAAATTCAAGTGGAAAGGTTTACAGGAAATCACCCGAGTACTGAATCATTCCTTGCTTGCAGCCCCTCAGAGGAGAACAAAATTAACATCAAATACAACTAGCCCCAGGGCTATCTGCAACATCTAGTCACTTAGTACACTGGGAATTTTCTCATACCCAGGGCTTGCCCATCAACCATGCCTGGTTGTCTTGTCTTTGCACCAATTTAATGTAACTGAAAACAATAGGCATACACTGCCAAATATGCCCATCTTCTGACTTGCCTTTTCCCAGAGCAGCTGTGGCATGACTGAGAAGCAAGAGAGTTCCATGGGCGCTGTCCCTGGGCTCCCTCATCTCATCCATGGCATGCAGAACTTCCTGAGTTTTATTCAAAGCATTAATGAAGACAACGCCTTTGCTCAGTATATTAGTTAGCCTTTGGTTGCTGTGGCAAACCATGTGACAGAAGCAAGCTAAGAAAGAAAGTCCTTATCTTGGGCCATGGTTTCCATTAACGTTTGCGAGATCCATGGCTTTGGATCTGAAACAAGGCAGGATATCATGGTGGAGTGGTGTGTGGTAGAAGTGGCTTACCTCATGGTGGCCAGGAAAAAGAAACACAGAGAGAAATGTAGCTGAGCAGAAGAGGCAGTTATATGGTGTCTAGTATTTACGTTTACTAATGATTATAGAGCTGAGAAAGTTACTTCAAGTCTTACTTCTATGTCGTTTTTTAAAATAAGACTACTAAGGGTTTTTGTTTTACAGGTTGGTTATGAAGAACACAATAATATCTATACCTAGTAAGTATAAAACACACACACACACACACACACACACACACACACACACACACACACACACAAATTTTATTTAATTCTTTGAAGCCAGTTAATATGCCTCTGAGTCAAATTGCAATGCCTTATGAACATGGGTCCTGTTACTAGATTCAGGACAGTACCCCACTCCAGGGACTTACTTTGGCTAAGTACCTTTTTGTCAATTGTCTTTTGCTTTCTAGCATCTCATTCAATTAAGATACTACTATACTAGTCTATACTACTCACAGGCAATAAACATATCTTTATTTTACAGCACACTGGCCTTTGGCATTCCATACGCTAAGTCTCTTCTCTTGCCTGAGACTGCCTCTCTCTGCTTTCATTTCAATTGTGACCCTCAGGTTTTTACCTTTCCTTCTAAGTCACCTCTTCATCCCAGTTGTTAATTCTCACCTCTCCCAACTGGGAATCTATCCCAGTGAAGGGAGTTTCTGGCTGCTTGTAGCATATTCCAAATGAGAAACAATGGGTTGGCTGAATGGAGACTAATTCAAACCTGCAGGTCTGTTTTTATGACGCTACTTTATCATCCTCTGCTAAGAAAAAAGGTAACATAGGAAGTGGGGTTGAATGATAAATACTGCCAATAAAACAATAGCACCAAGTCCCCTGCTCCAAAAGGATACCAAATGATCCCCGAAAGACTTCTGCTGAGGTTCAAAGAGTTCTCCTTTCTGAAATAGTAGGTACAGTCTTTTTAAAACAGGTTAAATAGAGCCCAAGAGATAGTAAGTCATTTAAACACTTCTCTCCCTCTCCCTCCAGTTAAGAGGAGCCAACTTAATATATTTTTCTTCCAATTGAGCCCAGGGGACAATATTCACTACTGGGGGGCTATAAAAGGTATTTAGGCATCTAACCAACAGTGAAAGACAGATGGCAGGTTTCTCGGCCATTGCAGGTTCATCTGAAGGATGCATATTAAACCCCTACCCTTTTTACAGAGCCTTTTGACACACATCACTTTTGAATCTGACCCCTTTAATTTTCATGTGGCAACTTACTGTTCCCGATGCCTTGGGGCTAGTTATAAGTAGTTCATGTCTGAGATTACACATCTGATATTTATAAAAACACAAATACTTCAGGCAGGAAATGACAAATCTCTGGTAAGCTATTTTCAGGTCTTAAAAAAAAAAAGGAACAAAAAAGAAAAGGAAAAAGAAAAGGTTGGTGATGAACTAACCACGGAGAGTTAGATGATGTTGCCTTGATGCATATTGAAACCAGTCCCTTCTAACAAAAATGCCAAAAGCCATTATCTACCCAATTTAATACTGGGCAGTAAGTCCCTGTCAATCACCAGTAATCTGTAGTAATCTGCCAGAAATCACATAGCACCATGCAGGACTTGACATGAGATAATACGGACTGATTTAATTAGACTCTGAGTTGCCGGAAAATCGTGACTCTTTGAGTCCAACTTCGCTATTTTCCAATGAGTTGCAGTTGGAAAATATGACTTCAGGTGATAACATTTCCTTAACTTTAATGTATCTCCTTTATTGCATCCGAGGAGCCTGCTGGAGATGATGGCGGCCAGTGACCCTCTTGGTATGTTTTCTTTTAAAAAGTTCACAGCTTCAGAAAGCATTGTTTAAGCCCCTACAAGACAGAGTCCCCAATGGGATCCTGCCTCTACTGTCCAGAAGGAAGCTAAGATGAATAAAATTAGTGTGCGAGTGGTTCCTTCATCAGGGATGGCCTTGTTGTAAAATAGTCAACCTTGGTTCTACCAACTGCTCAGAGCCAACCATTTTAACAACGCATTTTAAGTTGGTAAAATGTATGACTAAAATCATAATTCATTGAACTATTAGTTTTTTGGGAAAAAGTATATTAGAACTGAGGTTCAGTGGATAAAAGACTTGCTGCACACACAGACAAGACAAGAAACCTGAAGTTCAGATCCCTAGAACCAAGGCAAAGCTTAAGTTGAAGATTCTGAACATACAGCTAAGTTGGGGAAAAATTACATTATAGTCTTTCTTTTCTTGTATGACATATTTGCTTCACTCATGTTAATATAGATGTGTATGCATTACTGATTTTTCTGAACTACTTGAAAGGAGCTTTCCCACATGACAGTCAGCTTTCACATCATTTAGCAAGGATTTTGTCATGTAACAGTCAAAGGAAGTGTTACATACAAAGGAAGCCAAAATGAATTCTCAAATACAATCTACCATGCAGCATATAAAATTCTCCTGGATTGCTACCTAAATACTTGCTTGGTTTGTAATCACTTATTTCTTGGATCTAGAATCTAACAAAAACTTACATATTGCTTTTGGCTGCAATATTGTAATCTAGAACAGTCCCTATCCTTAGAATTGTCTCTTAACAATTTTGACTTTTTCTGACTATTTCCTTGAAATACCATTTAATTTGTTCTTTTATTCCCTAAGTCTTCTATCAAATACTTTGTCTAAAGACCCAAGAAAAGACAAACATTTTTGGCCAGTATACTTCCCTCATTAGGCACTTTTTCATGTCATTGCCAGGAAACATTTAGTGCTAGGTTGGTCCATTGTCTGTGGCCTTTGGTCAGTTAAGGTGCAATGTGGCAAACATCTCCACAATAAAGTGCAGTTGCTATTTTTGTTTAATACTGTTTTTTTTTAAAATCAGATGTTATTAAGATACTGTTTATAAGTCATGGTAGACTCAGCTAGCCTAGGGATTTTTAACCTAGGAGCTATGCATATGTTTGGACCATGAACCTAAACTTTCAAATTGTGTGCAAAATGTTATGTGCAGACATACTCCAGGGAAAAAGAAAATCCATGCAATTTCAAACAGGATGAAGACCAAAATTGGATTAAGAGCAATTGCAGGTGAAAGCCTTCATCATTGAGTTCTGCTTTAATGCCATCAATTTGACCCCCTTTTACCCAGCAATTTAGTGCCTCCTGCAGTGTGACCTCTCAATCATCTACTGACCTCTACCTTCTTTGCCCCAAATGAATCACGACTTTGAGAAGGCAAAGCTCTATGACCATCGTAACCATGATGTATATAGCACAGCAAAGAAGATACTTTGGGAATACACTAGCTAAACTTTAGTGAGATAGCCTCATGACACAACACCACCAGGAGGAATGAGAAGGGTGTGACTGTGAATGAATGAGAGGTAGACAGAGGAAGAGCCATGCGTACTGATTTAAGCTGATGCTGGTATTAATAAGAGGAAGAGAGAAGTAGAGGGAGGACAAGGGCAGGGGAGGGAGGGTTAAAGCAGAAGAGAACGAAGGGTCTGTCTGATATGGGCAAAGGAGTGTGAGTTATGGCAGCCTTCCCTTCTCCCCTGCCACCCGTGGGATCCCATAAAAACATATGCTTATTTAACTTTCTCCCGCCACTGCTCTTCATTGAGCTGGATCATGTGACTTCATTCTACAAAGTTCTGTACCATGAGGAATTTTGGAATGTATGATAAGAAGGCACAGTGTGCAACCTGTCCTCCCAACTCCTGGATCCTGCTGGCCCATCTAGGGAGATTTTTAGCTTGTTACAGCCTTCTCCCTTCCCAAGAAGTCCAGGCTGGCTCCAACCTTCCAATGTTAACCACCACCAGATCATGAGGCAGAAACTTCACTGCTTTGTATGCTAATTTGGAAAGAGGTGACCCAGCTGGCCAGATGAATCAGACAAAGGGACCCAAACCTGAGTGGACACAGTTCCAGTGATTCCCAGATATGGCCATCAGAGCCTGATCAGGATCACGGCTCCCCTTGTCCTCTGTGGCTGAGCATCCACTGTCATTCTTTTAAGCACAGGAATAAGAGAATACAATAAGCACATGTGGGGGGGGGGGAACCATTCAATGGAGAATTTTTCCTTTTCTCATGTTTCCAATCTGAGAGGAAACCAGAAAGATCCAAGTTTATCAACATCCCCCTGCTGAAGCACCCTACTTTGGTAATAAACTGGATTCCATTTGAACTTTGAGGAAACCACTCCACATTAACCTGGGATTCGGATGGTTTTGGCATGAAATTTCAGGTTGGCAATTTCAGGTATTTTGCTCATTTTGGCTCATTTATCCCCAATAATGCCTCTGTGTTTTATAATGAAAATCTCAGCACAAGAACACTCTATGTAAGCCTGTGCAGCTGGCCAACAACTTACATTCATGGGTTTTCAGTCTGGTAACTGATTTTTCCTATTAGCGTCAAGGAAATATTTTCCCCATTATTTCGAGTTTAGTATACTTTAATGCGGCTATTACAATATGTTCCCCTCTTCTACACCACCTTCCAACCTATTATGGACTGATCAGAAGCACCATATTCCTTATTTAGCACTTGCAAATCCTTCAGGTGTATAGGCTATATAAGTAACACATGTAGCATCTACAACTAGGACCCCCGCTTTGGGAAGAAGGTAATACATCTTGATAATAACTCCTCAAAGAGAAGTTTATTTTCTCTTCATCTATGTGTCAGTGCCCTTACCATAATCCTGCGGAGAGGAAGTAAGATCAAGCGGTATTTGAGGTTCTCAGTATCTTATTCTCCATACAATTCTTTGTTTTCTTACTCTGCCACAGCCTAAGAAAAACCACGAGTTCAGCACAGTTCCTCCTCTGAGCTGCATTTATGGACATTTTTCCTCTGAGCTGGTGTGTGGACCCTGTTATCAGGTAACCTTCCTGGACTGGCCTGGCCTTGGCAGTCTTAGAAGATGAAGATTCCCAAGCCAATTAAATTGAGTATCCCAGTCTCTTCTTCATTCATCTTCTCTGGGGTTAACATTACTGTAGGTTTTCTGGATTTGAATTTATCTATGTACTACCTGTGAGCCAAATTCAGACAGCAACTTGTTTATTTGTTTGTCTGTTTATAAACAAAGATTTATTTGGATTGTAGGTACACTGTTCTTGTTTTCATATTATCTGTGCCTACATTCATATTATAATAGCAGAGTTCAGTCACAGAATAAAAGAACCCGAAAATATTCTGGCATCTCATAGAAAGTCTGTTGACTTTTTTCAGCTGGTCCCCATTTGCCCTGCCTTTTAGGATATATAATCCTAGTCATTTGACAGCTATTGCTGATCTGAACTCAATAATGTATTCATCCTCTTAACATATGAGGACATTCAAACATGTAATTTGCATGGTAGAAACTAGGCAGACTTAAAACTCAAACAAGTAATTTGTATGGCAGAAACTAAGCAGCCTTAAAAGCATATGTGACGCTATAGTTGGAATGATCTGCATAGCTTCTGAACATGTAATTCTGTAAATTACGGCTGTGAATGAGCCCTGATCCAAGTCTCGAAATATAGAGTAAGATGGCATAGGCTAGTTAGTTATTCTTTTATCCTTCTGCAGAGTGACTAAATAAGGAATATTGATTCTGGAGGAAAAAGAAAAACCTGGATTCTATTCCAGGTCCTGTAATTTTCTTTCTATGTGACCTTTAGCCCATGTATTAAACTCTCTCTGGGGTTCAGTTTCCTCATTCATCAAGGGAGTACCTTGGCTTTATTTAGCTTTCTATTACTAATCATTCAAGATAAATAACTTATGGGGGGAAAGGTTTATCTTGGCTCACAATTATACAGGTTCCAAACCATGATGGATTAGACCATTGCCTTAGCCCTACTGATGAAGATGCTTATTGCTATGGTAGCAAGATGTGGGTTGGAGCCAACTGCCTACTTCATGCAGGAAGAGAAAGGGGGAATGAGAAGTGAGATTACATCCTAGCATCCCCTGCAAAATCACACCCCCAATACCCATAGGACAGCATCTTTAACTCACACACCTCCAGGGTGCCATCACCTTCCAAACTCTAACAGTCTCACATCCCATTGAACTTCTCTATTAGACTTTTCTAGGAGACTTAGTGATATACTAAGGAAGACAGAGATGACATTCTCTAGGGAAGTGGTGAGGGGAAATGTGTGGTAAGTAGGCAATGGACAGTATTATCTCCTTTTCCAATTGGTTCTACGCAATCTGGATGCCTCCGATTTCTTTATTATTATTATTATTATTATTATTATTATTATTATTATTATTATTATTATTCTCTTTATTTACTTTCTTCTTTTCTTCTTTTTTTCTTTTTTTTATTTATTATTATTTTCTTTATTTACATTTCAAATGCTATCCCGAAAGTTCCCTAT
>NC_034595.1:37872615-37877616 GCF_900095145.1 Mus pahari | reverse complement strand
GTTCAGATCTCCCTCCTTGCTGAAGATGTAGGCCCAAAACAGGGCCTGTCCAGAAGATGTGTTGCCTCTGCAGTTTATTCACTCACCTGCACAGACTAGCCACTGAGGGACCCTGGACACAATATGACTCTCTCACCTGCTCTGGCAGACATAGCCCTCACAGGTGGCCACCTTTTCTCTGTCGAGGAAGGTGCCCAAATTTCTGGAGTCCGAAACAGGTTCTGTCCCAGAAGTTAGGTTGCTTCTGTCTGTCCCAAAGCTGTGTAGCTTCTGCGGTCCACACTCTTGCTAGCGCAGACTGGAGCCTAAGGAAATCAGAGCAAAGATGGCTCTCCTGCCAGCTCAGGCCTTGAGAATCCTCCTGGGCGGGCACCCCTCCTCGGGCGGGAAAGGCACCGGATTACTGGAGCCAGAAATGGGATCTTTCCCAGAAGCTGTGTTGCTTCTCCTGGCCGCCCTCTCCCTGGCCCTCCGATTTCTTAATAACCACAAATACAACCATAGTCTAGTTCTCACTAATAACCCCATTTATCATTCAATCACTTCCGTTCCACATGGTCATTTGGCCAAACCTCTGTTGACAATGAGCTGCGAACCTACTATAGCCTGGCCCAGGAGTGGCAGGTGAGTGTTTAAATGAATAATTCGTAGGGGGATTCCTCAAAACTTCTCCCTCTCTATTTGTCTCTCTCTGTATCTCTCTCTCTCTCTCTCTGTCTCTCTCTCTGTCCTCAGTATCTTTCAACCATTGTCTCTAAATCACTCTTTTTCTTTCTCTGAAAAGCCCAGACTCATAAAATCAATTTTATTCCATGTAAATTAGAAACATGCATTTTGTAATTTTACATAATCTTTAGGTTCATTTGATAGAGTCTTTCTCAAAGGAAACTGGGGGCACAAAGATTAAGGAACTCATGCACAAGCTCACAATGCCAGTCCATTAATTTTCACAAACTCCACCCTCATGTAGTTAACATTCCTATTAATAGCACATTTGTTTCATAACTTCTGATTCAGAGTATAGTATGTATATCTGATTCCTGTTGAATAATCTTGGAAGAAAAGTCCAGGAAAAGGCTCTCAAGTAAGCTGGAAGCCTGGCTGTAACTCTCATTTCACCTATCATTCTCCTTAATCTATGAATCTTTTCAAAAGTTGGCCATTTTTTTCTTCTCCCATCTTCTTTCTTTGAAAACTCGTCTTTCTTTCCTTTTTTTCTATGAGGTGGTGTGGACGAAGAAACTTGAAGAATTTCACACCATATGTCTAAGGCAACTATAGAACATGGTCAACAATATGTAAAATATTAAGAATTCTCACTGAATTCCAAAGATATCCTTGTAGACAATATAATACTTGAAAGTTGAGAATTTTAGACAAGCATTAAAAGGATAAAGAATAATAACAAAGTGGTTGTCCTAGCTTGCAATCTTACCAGCAATGGAGGAGTGTGCTCCTGTCTAACAGAAATGCAGGGACTGAAAGAAAGGCCATCCAGAGTCTGCCCCACCGAAAAATCCATCCCATTTGCAGCAACCAAACCCAGACACTATGGTTGATGTCAAAAAGCGCTTGCTGACAGGCGCCTAGAATAGCTGACCCCTGAGAGGTTCTGCCAGAGCCTGACCAATACAGATGTGGATGCTCACAGCCAACCATCGGATTGAGCATGGGGGTCCCACTGGAGGAGTTAGGGGAAGGACTGAAGGAGCTGAAGGGGTTTGTAACCGCACAGGAAGAACAACAATATGGACCAACCAGATCCTCCAGAGCTCCCAGGGATTAAACCACCAATCAAAGAGTCCACATGGAGGGACCCATGGTTTTAGCTGCATATGTAGAAGAGAGTGGCTTATCTGGCATCAATGGGAGGGTAGGCTCTTGGTCCTATGGAAGCTTGATGCCCCAGCTTAGAGGAATTCTAGGCTGGTGAGGTGGGGGTGGATGGGTGGGTGGGTGGGGGAGCACCCTCATAGAAGCAGGGGAGGGGGATGAGATGGGGATTTGTGGAGGGGAAACCGGGAAGGTGGGGATGACATTTAAAATGTAACTAAATAAAATAACCAATAAAAAATTGCATAAAAGTAAAAAAGAAAAAACAAAGTTTGCAGCAAGTAGGCAAACAGAAACAGGTGTGGAAACATGATCCACCTCTGGATTTTCTCAGGACAGTTTGCCTAGCTCTGATCTTCCTAGATAACCTATTTGCCTTTTACCAAGCAATGAACTGGGAATTATTCCCCAATGACAGTCTTTTTTTTCCCCCAAGATTTATTTTATGTATATGAGTACACTGTCACTGTCTTCAGACACACCAGAAGAGGGCATCAGAGATGGTTGTGAACCACCACATGGTTGTCTGGGAATTGAACTCGGGACCTCTGGAAGAGCAGCCAGTGCTCTTAACCCCTAAGCCAGCTCTCCAGCCCCCCAATGACAGTCTTAATCTTTAATTTATGTTTTCTTAATGACTTGTTTGTTTGTTTGTGTGTGTGTGTGTGTGTGTATGTGTGTGAACTTCCAGTATTGTTGACTGAATATTAATATAAGGTTTTATTCTCACTTGTCTATAATTTCCCAGTCACGAGTCTTGCCTGTTTTCTTCCAATGCTTGGCATCCTACCTGAAACTTGCCATCCTCTATTTCCATACCAACTGGTGATGTCATTCTTGGTTCCAATTATTTAAACTCCAGCCCTAGATATGTTTCAAAGTAGAACTCACTCTCATCACGATACAGGAAAGCAGTTAGAAAATCCTTTGCAATTTAATTTGCTAAGCCTAGCTTGTTGTTAATTATATATACTTCAGGGTATAGAAAAAAGTTGAATGAAAGTAGAACACCCATGGTTATTTTAATAGTCATATAATTTATCATAAGCACACTACTGTTCTACCATGGCATCTTTCATAAACCCTTCTGATACTAGCATACTCTGAGAGCTAGGCCTCAGGGAGAGGCTTACATCCGGGGGAAGCAATCAATCGTCCTATCCGTCTGTAAATTCTACAAAGCCCAGCCATGAACAGCCTGACAAAATATCTTCGATGGTACAATAGTGGCACTTTTATCTTGGGTGTAATCAGCCACTATCTAATTGGACATAAGGTCTGATCAATAGGAAGGAATTCATAGCTGGTACTAGAGACAGTTAATTACCATGGTTGAAGAGGTCATAAACCATGGAAGGAAATTAAGTGAGTGTGTGGTTCTTGGTCCAGTGGATACATATAAAATACAATTTCAACATCCAAGGCACTGGTAACTTCTGAGAAAAGTATATACATAAAACAAATGCTGCCAGGTTGTAAGAGGGGAACAAATGCCAATGTGCTTTGATAGAGAACTTGGATACTTGACCTTCAACAACTGAAAGTACACTAGGCAAAAATCTCAACACAACAAAGACTTGAATAGCACAGTGCTTTTAAGACAATGGAAGAACATCAATGAAACATTCCATTAAATGAGAGAGTATTCTCTCCCTTCTGTTCAGGGCTATGATGGGTTTGGATTCTCCCCAGGATAGATCATAGATTTAGTCATTAAAAGTAATTTGAAAAAATTTAAAGGGATTGACATCATCTCTTTTTGGTCTACCCACAAAGAAATAAGACCAGAAAAATTTAAGAGGAAGAACCTTGGAAACACACAAATATGTGGAAATTAAATAAGATACTTCTACAGAGCCAATGAGTTATTTAAGGAATTGAAAGTCTCAAAAATGAACACTCATAGAGGAAACAACACTAGTCATTCCAAAACTCTTTCAAAAATCTGAAGATGAGTGAGAACTTCCAAACTCATTTTATAAGTTCAGAGTGATCCTGATATTAAAAATTACCCTGATAGAAAACAACAACAACAACAAAAACAAATGAAACTAGGCTGCTAATCTTAAAGAAACATAAATGAAACTGCTTAACAGGACACTATCATTGTGATTTAACAATGAGTTAAAAGGATCATATGCTATAAGCAAGAGGATTACGGAGGGTGGGGAGATTCCCTAGCATCATACGAAGCCAGACATTGAATGTGCCTGCATTCCTGGTGCTCAGAAAGGAGGAAAAGGAGAGTCCCCGGACTTGCTGTTCTACTAATCTAGCTGAGTTTCCAAGCTTTAAGTTCAGTGAGAGACTTTTCACAATAATAAGGGAGACACTTGAAATCTTCTGGTTTCTACTCATATATGCATACATTGATAACATGGATGCATAAGCACACATACAGAAACACGCACATATATCCCTCATATATACATCTGTAAGAGGGAGCATTGTTCATAAGACACAAGATGGGTTAAATGTGGAACAATTGGAAAAAGTGACACATTACGTTAACATACAGATACTTAAAATACCATGTGAAACAGACAAGAGCAGAGGGGCAAGTCTCTCCTATGGGCCAAATGTGGCACACACTTAATTCAAATATTACTCATGAACAAAAATCAATTTTTATATTTAAAAATCATGAGTGTCTCAAGAAGTATTTGACATGATTCTTCTTTCCTTTTTATTAAAAAAATCTTAACAATTTAAGTTTAGAAAGAATGTACCTTAATATAATAAAGGCCATATATTTGCAAGAAATATGTCTTGTAGGTAGTCCATATCCAAAATATGTGAGTAATGAAATTCCTTAACACAAGAGGATGACAAATAAAAGCCCAGTGCCAAGAGTAGGTTACTTCTTTTGGAGTTGTTGCTTAGTGAGGCTGTATAGATCTCCAAACATTATCGGCTATTGCCAATGCTCTTGGCGAACCTTCCAGGTTTGACAGGAAGACTCTATTGCTGACAACTCTACAACCTTCAGTCACAGAAATCATGGAGAAATCAACTTGGTACTTACCTTGATTGAGGCTTCCTTGCAGCCTAGCTTTTATAGTGCTGGAAAGTGCTATATACGCTAATAGAGGAAGAATATCATGTGAGGAAAGTCTCTCTCTCTCTCTCTCTCTCTCTCTCTCTCTCTCTCTCTCTCTCTCTCTCTCT
>NC_034595.1:37862396-37872495 GCF_900095145.1 Mus pahari | reverse complement strand
CTCCCTCTTTCTTTCTTCTTTCTTTCTTTCTTTCTTTCTTTCTTTCTTTCTTTCTTTCTTTCTTTCTTTCTTTCTTTCTTTCTTTCTTTCTTCCTTTCCTTAACTCATTCATGTTATATCCCAGTTGCTGCCTCCCTCCCAGCCTCTCCCCTCCTTTGATTGGATTTAAAGCCTACTCTACAAGATGGAGTCCATAAGTGTCACCATTGTCAGTGCTGAAAACCTGTGGTTCTCATAGATAGGTCATAGGCTCTAGAGGAGAATACACTATGACCATTCAACTAAGCGAACATAGTTCGGAACCCATTCCTAGTGTCTAGTTGTTATACTCATAGATTAGTTCACATCTCAAGTCCTATCAGAGAAGTGTTGCTAGGCAGTGAATAGTAATTAACAGCATAAAGACCCACAACTTGTAATGGTGTGGCTAATAAGAGACTGAGGGTTGCTTAGCTATAAGTGTGACATCTATATTATACCTTCTCCTTCTATGGTTCAGGGATCTTTACCAGAGAAGGATCAAAAGGATTATAACAGCCAGCATGATAAATGACTTCAAGAAAACAATATTTTCTAGTCATACTCGGGCAGTTGCAAATATGATCTCAAACCAGCATACACAAACCTATAGAAGTTTAATCCAGGAGTACATGGGCCAATACAAATTGTTTTGAAAAGAAAACACAAAGTTGGGTAGGTATGAAGGTGAATAGAGGATCCAGGGAGAGATCAAAATCCACTATAGGAAATTTTTAGACCAACAAAAGAAAAATATAAAAACAATTAGCAATAGCAAAACTCCAAATAATCTAGTTTTAAAGGTAGGCAAACAGTCTAATACTCACTTCACAAAAGAAGATAAGCCACCAGCCACCAGCCATATGACAATATGTTCAACATTACTGGTCATCAAAAAAAATGAGATTTTTAAAGGGCAATGAGTTGTCATCTGATACCTGTTATGATGGCTACAATAAAAGAAACCAAAGCAAGGAAATGCTGACTTGGCCAACAGAAGCTATGTACACTTTGGGTAGGAACGTGAAACAGTCATTATGGAAAGCAATACGGAGTTCCCTTTAAAATTTAAAATTGAACTACTCTATGATCCAGCAAGTCTTTGTCTGGGTTTATGTCCAAAGAATACAAAATCAGACTAATGAAAAGATGTCTGCACTCACATTCAAAAGCATTATTCCCCAGAGCCAAGAGGTTGAGACAACTCAAAGGCCCATCAATCTGTGTATTATACATACACAGAATATTCAGTCATTTAAATAAATAAATCCCGTCTTAGTATAGATAAACCTGGAGAACATTATGCTAAAATGAAGGTTCACAGAGACAAATACCATGTTTCTCATTTACATGTGGAATGCTAAAAAGCTAAACTTGGAAGCAGAACAGAGTAGTGTTACTAAGGGTGGAGAGAACAGAGATGCTAGTCACAGTGGTCCTGGTCAGTTAGGATGACTAATACTCTGTAGATCTATTACACAGAATGATCACTGGAGTTAATAGGATTGTATAGAGAATAGTTTTGAAATGCTTTCATCACAAATATGTTAAGTATGTGAGACAATTGATGTGTTAATTAGCTTGATTTAATTACTGGACAATGTATACATTCAATTACCCCAGGAGTCCGCAGGAGGTTAGCTCGAGGACACCCTCAGATTCCAACACTGGAGAATGTGACTTTTTATAAACTAGCATACTATTTGTATGATAACCTCTGTACTATATGCATCACCCTGACTTATTGTATTACCTAATGCAATACAAGTGGTGCATTAAAACTCGATGAACTACTTAGGGAATAATGACAAGAAAAATTATTGTGCACATTCAGTACAAGTACAACTTTTAAAATTATGCTTGATTATTAGTACTTATTAAATATGGGAAACTGAATGAATATGAATTAAAATAACATACTGTACTTCAAAATGCATGTGTATGTATACTTTTTTATCAGCAACACAGTAGTGAAATGTGTTTATATGTATAAATGTATGTGCGGGTATGTATTCATGTGAGCATACATGTGTGCATATAGGTGCACATGCTTCTCTGTTTGTGTATGCATGTGGAGGACACTGGTCAACCTCAGGTGTCATTTTTCAGGTAAGCTGGGATGCTGGCTGGCCCATGAACCCAAGGGATCTTCCTGTCTTTGAGTCCCAAATACTGGGATTAGTAACACACAGTGCACACACAACCAATTCTTTTTTTTTTTTTTTCAGGTTCTAGGGATCAAAATCAGGCCCTGCCTCATAGTTCTGTAGCATTTCACCAGCTGAGATACATATCCTATGCCAAATGAGAAATACTTGTAAAACAAAATTGACGTGGGAAGTCAGAAGGTTAAAATAAATTTTAAAAGGCAGATCTGAAGCCCTAACTGACCTGAAGACCAATTAATATGCTACTATAAAGACTCTAGTTTAAACAATAAGGGTAATTTCACTTTCCTTGGCAGTTGAACAATATTCTATTGTGTAAATGGACCACATTTCCACTTTGTATTCAGCAGTTAGTGGACACTATGACAGTTTTCCTGGCTATTATAAAGCAGCATATGAACATGGATAAGCAGGTACATCTTAGTGAGATGTAGTGTCCTTTGGGTATATATTCAATAGGGGCATACCCGGATCATATGATGCATTTCTAGCATTTTGAGGAACACCCACACTCATTTACATAGTGATGCATAAGTTTTCACTCCCACCAACTGCCAGCAAGTCTTTCCCTTTCTCCAATGTCTACACCAGCATCTGCTGTCATAGGACTTTGATCTTGGACATTTTGACTAGGGTAAGATGAAATCTCAATGTACTTTCAATTGCATTTCTCAAATGACTAAAGATATTGAACATTAAAAAATATGTTTCTGAGCCATTCGTATCTTAACTTTTGAGAACTCTATATACTCCCATATTATACTTTTAGATTGGGTTGTTTGGTTTTTTTTTTTTTTTTTGATGTTCAGGTTTTTTGAAATGTTTGCATATTCTAGATACTAATATATGCCTAATAGATTGCTTGGAAAGTTTTCCCCTATTCTCTAGGCTGCTTATTTACTTAAATGATGCTGTCCTTTGTTTAATAGAAAATTTTTAGTTTCATGTGGTCTCATGTGTCCATTGTTGGTCTTAATGCCTGCGTTACTTGGGTCTTGTTTAGAAAGTCCTTTTTGTGTATTTCCCACTTTTTCTATTGGATTCAGGCAGAATATCTTATGGAACGATCCTTGATCTACATGGAGTTGAGTTTTGTACAATATGACTGATAAGAATCTAGATTTATTCTTATACATGCAGCTCCCCAATTAGACCAGCACTCATACTTTAACCTCTCTGAGCTTCTTCATTTTTTAAAAAAAAAAAACAAACACTTTTTATTGATTCATTGTGAATTTCACATTATACACCCCAATCCCACTCATCTCCCCATCCTTTGTACCTACCTTCCATGCTTGTAAATTTCTCCACAAAAGAAAAAGAAAACAATCGTGTTGTGGAAGCTGTAATGTGTCACAGTGTGCTCCCACAATATACCCTTTTGCCAACATTTCCTTTTTTTTTTTTTGAGACAGGGTTTCTCTGTATAGCCCTAGCTGTCCTGGAACTCACTTTGTAGGCCAGGCTGGCCTCAAACTCAGAAATCTGCCTGCCTCTGCCTCCCAAGTGCTGGGATTAAAGGTGTGCACCACCATTGCCCGGCTTGTCCACATTTCTTAAATTACAAATGTTCAATGCACTGAGTCATTGGTCTGGTCTGAGACCTCTGGCTTCTGCTACACTATCAACACTGGATCCTTACTGAGACTCCTCTGGGATATGTCATGAAGATCCTGTACTTTTGGATCTGCAGGACCAGCCCCTTCATGTATTGGGGTGAAGCATCTCAACGCTCTGGAACTGGGCCTGGGGAGTAGTTGGATTGATCAGCTTTCCTGTAAACATGCCACTAGCGTGTGTTCTTCAGCACTGCCCTGGCTAGCTCACCCAATACTGCAGCCACAAAGGGCAAAGTCAACTCTCTGCTCTCCTGCTGTCCTTCTGTCCTGCAGTCCTGCTGTCCTGCAGTCCTGCTGTCCTGCTGTCCTGCTGTCCTGCTGTCCTGCTGTCCCGCTGTCCCGCTGTCCTGCTGTCCCTCAGGCTGGTTCGCCTGTGCCCATGTCAGCAGGGTCAGTTCTATTGTGCTGGGCAGATGAGGTACATTCCTGCTTTTCTGAGTGCTGCAGCAGGTGAGGGGCAGGGACATCTCTCCTGTTCTAGTGACTCCAGGGCCAGCTCTCCCGTGTGCCTGAGGTGTCAAGGGGTGGAGGAAGGAGAGCAGAGAAGTAGTGGGGCCAGCTTACCCTCAGTGCTGGCTTACCCACAACCCCAGAACCAACCCAATTTTTAAGATGCTTTTTCCTTTTTTCAGTGTATTTTCAGCTTCTTATAAAAAATCAAGTAGCCATGGATGTGCAGACTTACATCTGGATTCTTAATTCTAGTCCATTGATTGAAGTGTTTATTTTGTCACTACTATAGTGTTTTTATTACTATAGCTCTGCAGAATAACTTAAAATCAGGAGTAGTGATACCTCCAAAACTTCTTTTGTTGTTCATGATTGTTTTTTGTATTTTGTATGAGTGTGTGTGTGTGTGTTTCCAAGTGAAATTTAAGATTAAAATTTCAATTCCTGTGAAGAACTGTATTAGAATTTTGATGGAGATTATATCAATTCTGAAAATTACTTTTGGTAGCTTAGTCATTTTCACTATATCAATCCTACCAATGTCCCAAGTTTTTCTATTATTCAGTCATTTAAAAAAATGAGATTATGAAATTTGTACCTCAATTAATAAAGCTGGAAGCAATCATCCCAAGTGAGGTAACCCAGACTCAGAAAGACAAACACCACATGTTTTAAATGGAAAGCGATGCTAGCTTTGAACTTTAGCATATGTGTATTTTAATTGGAATACCTATTGAGAATAGGACACTAATAAGGGGGTATGGGGAAAGAAAGACTCTTTCAAGGAAGAGTATACAGAACAAAATGATATAAAGAAAGTAAGGGGAAATAGAACAGGATTAAATGGGATAACGTTAGGAGGAAAAGACAAAGGTATTATGAGAGAGATGACAATAACTAAAAGTCCTTTTCAATTTTTTATTAGATATTTTCTTCATTTATATTTCAGATGCTATCCCGAAAGTCCCCTGTACCCTTCCCGCCCTGCTCCCCTACCCACTCACTCCCACTTCTTGGCCGTTGAGTTCCCCTGTATGGGTCATATAAAGTTTGCAAGACCAAGGGGCCTCTCTTCCTAATGACGGCTGCCTAGGCCATCTTCTGCTACATATGTAGCTAGAGATACAAGCTCTGGGGTTACTGGTTAGTTCATATTGTTGTTCCACCTATAGGGTTGCAGACCCCTTCAGCTCCTTGGGTAATTTCTCTAGCTCCTCCATTGGGGGCCCTGTGTTCCATCCAATAGATGACTGTGAGCATCCACTTCTGTATTTGCCAGGAAGTCCCTTTCAAAAGCTATTTACAAACTTATAACTGTAAGACCACATTGTTATGACACTGCATGCTTCAGTAATAGACATGAAGAAATAAAATGGAGCCAACATTGAGGAAAGTATTCATCAACCATATCCAGCTGTGGAGAAAAGTAATAACCAATCATATCCAGCTGTGAACCCTGTGAGCTACATTATGACTAGTCTGATAAGACATGTTCAGTGGTGTAACAATGGCACAAATGTTATAGGATACCCAAATACCTTCTGCTTGTCTCTAATGCCTGCTTCATGGGATGGATCTTGTGTTTGGCACTGTTAATGACCTAATAATAATAATATGAATGGGAAGAACCTATGAATGGGAAGAAGACCCTATGTTGTTGTGAAGAACCTACTACTATTACTTTGCTAAATAGGCACAATACTAACATAAATCCTAATGTTCATTGTTATACCCATAGATCTGTGAATCTCCCAACATTCATCAAGAAAGATACTTTTGGCAGTAGATGGCAGTTTACATAGAACCCCACAGATGGCCAACGTATAGAGAAAAAGACACGGAAGCATTTCTAGCCCTAAATGGGATTTCCATATCATACCCCTCACTGGGATCTTTGCAGAAGAGGGGAAGAAAGATTGTAAGAGCTAGAGGTGGTGAATAATACAGAGAAGCTGTTTTCTGGGCACAACAGGGCAGTTGAACATATTGGCCTGACACTTTTACTGACACTATGGAGCGCTCACAAAAGGGGACCTAGCATGACCACACTCTGGAAGTCCCAACAAGCAGCTGAAAGAGTCAGAGGCAGATATTTGCACCCAACCAATGGACAGAAGCTGCTGACCCCTGTGGTTGAATTAGGGAAAGGCAGAAAGAAGCTGAGGAGGAGGGTGACTCTGTAGGAGGACCAGCAGTCTTAATTAATCTGGACCCCCAAGATCTATCAAACACTGGATCACCATACAGGCAGCATACACCAGCTGATCTGAGGCCCCCAACACACAGAAGAGAACTGCTGGGTCTGTGTTCAATCAGAGAAGCCGCACCTAACCCTCAAGAGACTGGAGGCCCCAGGGAGTTTAGAGGTCAGGTGGAGGGGGGATGAGGACATCCTCGTAGAGACAGGCAGTGGGGAGGAGGTATGGGATGTGAAACAGTCTGAGGGTAGATGGGAGGCAGGGGGGAGGATAAAATCTGGAGTGCAAAAAATAAATAAATAAATAAATAAATAAATAAATAAATAAATAAAAGAAATAAAAAAAAAACTTATAAACTCGTGTGCTTAGTATAATATGCCTAAGACCTAGACAAGTTCAAGCAAGACACAATCTCATACACAAGGGAAAGGAAGTGAGCACTAAATTCCACCATTTGATAAGAAGCTATTGCCATTTGATAGCAGCTGGAAGAGTCAGTTATTTAACATTTTGTGGCTAGCCCTGGTGGACTAACCACAATCCAAGCTAGGCTCCATACCCAGACGTAATTGGGCAACACAAATTGGACTTGATGGGGAAAATGGAAGGAGGGGGAAAGGAAGGGGAAGAGGAAGAGGAGGCACAGGAGGAGGAGGAAGAGGGAGAGTGGTGGGAGAGAAGCATGATTCAGACTTGGGAAGTTATGATGGTAGAGGTGGAACTGGGAGAAGTTGGGGGAGAGGTGGGAGATGCTATGACCAAATACATTGTATGAAACTCTCAAAGGATCAATAAATATTATTTAAACAAAATAAGGATAAATTGAATAAATATTTTAATGTATGATTTTATATTTGAAATGTTCTTTGAAAAAAGGGTGCTAATATAAGCTTTATTAGAATATAAGGTGTTGTTAGAATGCTCTTTTAATTAGTGATGCTAGAAAAAATTATGCACTGATATAGGTAAGATAAAAAGATACCCTTACGGCTCACATAGTGTCATGACTACTTCACCTTAATATACCTCCCCAAGGCCTATTCATACTGGCAAAACACTATCTGTGCTTTCTCTCAATAGCCACAGCTTTAAAACAATGACAAAAGGAAAAACCCAAGACTCTTTGAATTAAGTATTTCTTAGGACACCTAAGTAAATAAGTCATAGGGAGAAAATATATACACTGAACCTTAAAAGAAAAGATTCATTGATACAAAAAAAATTAGCAGTAAAATGTAGAAATAGACCAAAGGTTGTAGCTCAGAGGTAGAGCATGTGCCAACCTCTGGATTTAGTCTTTGGCATAAAAAAATACAAGAAAAGAAAAGGAAGGCATATATTGGGAGAAAACATTTGCTAAACACACATCTGGCAAAGAACTATTTTCCAAAATACATCACAAAAGCTTAAACTGAACAATAAAAAGACAAACACATAGTTTTTAAAAAAAAACCTGGAGGGGGAAAGCCCAGCTCACTAAAGCAGATGTACACATAGCAAATGCACCCAACCAACTGCCACTGGAAGAACCGACAACGACTTGGTGGCTCTGAGACAACTGGGGACCACACTCTGGTGGAAAGGGAAACTGACAGTCTCTTTGGAAGCCAGTTGAGAAGATCCACTTAGAGCTATCACAAGGCCACACCCCTCCTCCTAAGACAAAGGGAAGCATGTGTGTGCAAAGACCTGCATATGCAGATGTGTACACCCAGATGTGTGCAGCTGGATGTGCAGCAGTGCTATTCATGATACTATAAAGTGAGAAGCCCTCAAATGCTTCTGACTCCTTAACTGATAAGGTGTAGGGTGTCCATTCAATGGGATACTGCTGAGCAATCAACATGAAGACTTTGTGGATGTAAGGAGGACCATCGATGTCTCTCCAGAACAGTATGTTGTGGGAAGCAAATTAGACATAGGCATAATAAGTTCATTTGATGGCAATTATATAAAAAGCAAGTCTATAGCCACAAGATGAGGCAATCAGTTGTGTGGGACTGAGATAGGTCAGGGGTGGGGTGAGTTTCTGCTCCCCTGTACAAGGGAAATTTGGTGACCATGAAAGTGCTCTGAAATTTTACTGTGTTTGGTATACATTGAGCAAAAGTCAGAACTGTGTATTTAAAATGGATATGTTTTAATATATACAAATTATATACAAAAAAGACTATGACTGTGAAATGATGTAAAATGCTGTGAGGAATAACTTTCATAAATAGCTATAACGCAATGTATATAATCAATAGAAGTTAAGTGAATAAGATAAGCCACATTCTGACTTCTCTCAACTTCATTACTACAGGCAATGGCTGGATGATCTTTTGAAATTAGCTTTTTATTCCATCTCTAAGTGCTCCCCTCTGAATAGCATGGCTTCTCCACATAAAATACGCAATACAGATTCTGCCCAGATGGACAAAAGATGTATTGTCTTCAAACCACTGGCTTGGCTCTCCTATCCTCAACGTTTACCTCAGATATCCAAGCTTAAAAGCAACCAGATGAAGTTTTATGGAATTTTCTAAGGGGAGGGGGTTGTGGGGAGAAGACAACGATGAGGAAGAAATAATGAAAACAACTTTTGCTCATGGGAGGAAGTTCCCCGTGCCAACTCTTAGTTCAGAGTGATCTCTTCTTGGCCACATGCCAATTCTTCCCAGTACAGGCTTCTCATGGCAGCGCTGACACAAACTCCATCACAGCTCTTCAAACAGGGAGATCTGACAAATGTGGGTGAAGCCACTCACCGCCATTTAGAGTGTGTCTGTTTCCACAACAGTTTCTCTCACCTCAGTTACTATTGTTATAATAATATGCTAACATTGTTGAAAACCACCTCTTCCCCAAGCTCTCTACTTTAATATCTTTATTATATAATACAAATTAACCTGATGATGAAAGTTTTTCAGAGGAGTTTTTCTCTACCTTGGCATGTTAAATCTCCTCCATTTTGCTTTTATCAAGCACAAACCTTCTGTTTATTTTGCCTGTTTCTACTGTGTTGTGAAATAACACAGACAGTACAGAGTTCTTTTGAAACTACTAGCTCTTTCCATGAGGATGCAATCAATGTCTGTAATTCAAAAGAATCTAGATGAAAAACTTACTGATTTGGGGAAAAAGAAATATTAGCTTAGCATCCACATGTGGGCCTTCATATTCTGCGTGTCATGCTTTATTAACAGCTGGACAGCTCAACAGAGCTGCATTATAGCCACATGTTAATCTGAAGCTTAATGAAGGGGGAGGTATGCACTGGACATACCCTGACATCGTGTGTATTTTTATAGATGCCTCAAATAAATGAGGCTTACAAATGAGAATAATGACCCAAGTTTTCTTCCATAAGATGTTTGCAATAAGTGAACTAATTTGCAGAGAAGTCACAGTTTTTGCTTTTGCAATGTAGGTAGAAATTCCAAAACCTTGATTCAGCTTTTTCTCTGGGGCTTCATGATGAACCTACTCTCCAAGCCATTCACACCTGAGTGTTAAGCAGTCCTCTCAAAGTGCAGTTCCCATTCGCGCCCTGAAGGAAGCATGGCTTCCATGTTTCTTCTTCTTCTTCTTCTTCTTCTTCTTCTTCTTCTTCTTCTTCTTCTTCTTCTTCTTCTTCTTCTTCTTCTTCTTCTTCTTCTTCTTC
>NC_034595.1:37860003-37862341 GCF_900095145.1 Mus pahari | reverse complement strand
TCCTCCTCCTCCTCCTCCTCCTCCTCTTCTTCTTCTTCTTCTTCTTCTTCTTCTTCTTCTTCTTCTTCTTCTTCTTCTTCTTCTTCTTCTTCTTCTCAGTAAGCTTGCCTGAGACTTTTCTGAATCTAGTCTGTGTAAAGGCTCTATGGATCTTTCTGCACAGATGACAATGATTAAACCTGGGATACACTCAGAAACGTGATGCTCAGTAGTAGAGACTGGTCATTCAGGAAGTAGCAGGATGTGGAGCTTCGCATTCCATTCTGTCTCTTAAAATTTAGGTCACAGACAAGGAACTGAGTGGGGGCTTACCACATGGTTGGCACCGTGTATGCACTAAATCTGGTTTCAACTTTCAGGTGCTATCAACCCATAAAATCGGCCATCCTAATGCTACCACATTTGACACTCCCCCAACTCCCGAAATAAGAGTGATGCCAAGGACCCCATTAGTTGAAAATATATTGTCAGTTTGGAAGATGACTGTAATGGGAGGGGATGCTGCACAGCCAAAATCGCCAGAGCTGCCTTCATCATTCATAACCAGTTTCCACTTTTCTGCTTCTAAAGGAAAGTCTTGCTTTGTGAACATATCAGTGATTCCTGGATCTCAGCTGAACACAGCTAAATGTCCAGTATGGGTCAATATTACAGAGTTATAATTTACCCTGCATAACTCTCTCCTACCAACATTCTCCTATAGATGAAAGGAAAAGTGTTATTTCTAGTGTACTATCCAAGTTTTATTTTCTTTTATTATTTCTCACACTAATTTTATTTTTGCAATTATAATTGCATCATTTATACCTTTATTCCTTCCAATCCCTCAAATGTATTCTCTTTGTTCTCTCTCAAATCCATGACCTCTTTTTCATTGTTATTGTGTGTGTTCTTAAATACACACACAAAAAATCTCAGTGTACATAACTTTTATTCTCATCTCTCTTAATTGTTCTTTCATGTTAGAGAAATGACATTTACTCATTAAAATATTATATTAAGATAAATGTTCCCCTCATAATGTGAGGCAGAATGATGATAGGTAGAAGTTTTAAGTGCTATTGTCTTTAAGGAAAAATAAACCTTTTAATTATAATGGAAGAGGTGATAAAAGACAAAGGAAAGCAGTGGGGGAGGGATGGAAGAGTGGAGAAAGATGGTTAGATTAAAGAAAGACGAGCAATGAAAATGAGTTTAACAGTATTTAGGAAAACCACCTTCCAAGACAGAGTGGAGAAAAATGGGTCAGCAGTCAGGGGATATGTTTTTCTTCTCACAAGCTGCAGCACTGGTGTGATTCTGCCTTTTCTATGGAAATTTTAAGGTTCTGGCGTAGACAAAGATTAGAATTCTTCCCAAGTGTTTACTAATGCCTATATCTGCTAACATGGTGCTTGCTGCTTTAACAGGTTAAGTATTCAAATCCCACTAATTTCAAACAACAACAATGACTTCTGACTTACAATTCAAACTTATATTCATATTCACTTTTGACAACCTTCTATCTTCCCTGTGCCTGTCACCCATGGTCATTTTGAGACTTGGGCTAATTTCTGTATTATGGCTGCACTCCCTTGGAACTTTCCTTGCTTAGAACAACCAAAAGATGGGGAAAGACACATCAGTCTCTTCAGCACTTCCCAGAATGGCATGGGCCACTGCCATTCATACTTCCTTTTCTAAAATAGTCTGCTTTCCACTTAGGTACCAGAAAACTGGGAACTGTGTATCTGAGTGAGAAGCTATCTCCTCACAACAATTCAACCTTGTGGAGATGAACATCAGTCTTAATGGCTAGCTATATAGGTCTTCCAAACCTCTAAACGTCTATATATTTTAGGTCTTTTCATGTAAATTATCTTAACCATGAGATAAAAGATAATACTATGGGGATATACATAGATGACTTAGTGGATATGAGTTCTTACGGCTCTTATGAAGGACCTATGATTAATTAGCTCATAGCAACAATGTCCGGTAGCTCCCAACCAACTGGTTACCTGTAACTCCAGCCCCATTGGATTTGAAGACCTCTTCTGGCCACCAGGGGCATCTGCATATACATGGCAAACACACAGAGATATATTCATATTCTCAATACTTTAAAATAATGAATATTTTAAGAAAAGATTAATTAAAGCATTAGGTTGATGGGATTAAGGTATTAATGTTATTAAAGCTCAAATAGGAGTCATTCATTTTTAGACTATTATTTGTATTTCTTACCTGGTGTCTTAGTCAGGGTTCCTATTCCTGCACAAACATCATGACCAAGAAGCAAGTTGGGGAGGAAAGGGTTTATTCAGTACCACCTGAGTAACTCTTACACATTACCAAG
>NC_034595.1:37847549-37859348 GCF_900095145.1 Mus pahari | reverse complement strand
CCACAGCTAGATCTCATGGAGGCATTTCCCCAACTGAAACTCCTTTCTCTGTGATAACTCCAGCTGTGTCAAGTTGACACAAAGCTAGCCAGTACACCTGGCATTTATAATTAATCACTGTCAACTACTAGATTATTAAATATTCAAGTCTCAGCCAAAGTTTTTTTCATACTAGAAAAATCTAAGTTAGTAGGGTCTATGGATTTCAGAATTGCAGTTGAATTGTCTAATTAGAAATCTGATATGATCTTCATGTATATTATATTCTTCAAATTAATGATTCAGAAATATAACCTAAAAGGTAAATCATTAGGAAATGGATTTCCCCCAAAGCAATCACATCATGAGTCATTATAACTGTTATTGTCCCCTTATAAAAGAAGTTCCAGAGGCTGGGGAGTTGTCTGAGTGTGTAAAGCACTTGTCTCCCATGTATGTCTGAAGAACCAAAGTCAGATCCCCAGTACCCATGTAAAATCTGGGTGGCCATAGTACCCCATCTATAATCCCATCGCTTGGAAGAAATCAGCGATCTTCAGAGCAAGCTGGCTGGCTACATAACTAAACTGGTGGGCTTGGTTTCAAGTGAGATGTTCTGACTCAAAGGAGAGTCATCCAAGGAAGAAGATAGCTAACATCAACCTATAGCATTTGCATGCATATCAAAGACCTGCCCATGCAGTTATACTAATGCATACACACTCTAATGCACATGCCTGTGCACACACTGAACACAATATTCGCATGTGTTTGCATATATATTTGCATATATATGCAAAAAAATGTTAAAGGCCCATAGTCCCTTGCATTGTATATGGGCCCAGTGAAAAGGTACTGAGTACGCATCAGGAAGTGTGCTCTCATCTTACACCAGATCTGCTAGTACTTTCATAGTAGACTTCCCAATCTCCAGAATTATGAAAAGTACGTTTCTCTTATGTAGAAGATATCCAATCTATGATATTTTAGTTATGTAACAATAAATGACGAAAGGCTACATCTTCCTAGACTCTTCTGAGAAGGGATTCTGTATCGATGGCACCAGATTCTAAGCCTTGCCAAAAACACAGATCTGAAACTCTGATACCTGGGATTTTGGTGTACAGAGCTAGGAGGACACATTCCAACACAGGATCACTCTAAATATACAGCCCTGGTGGGGAGGAAGCGAACTCCTTGGGGAGTATTTCCCTTTGGTTTGTGACAACTCCCTTATTTCTTTTAAGTTCTGGGAAAGGTTGAGCTTTTGGGTTTGAACATCATCCAATTTAACTGAATAGGGATTGGTCTATGCTCTTTTACATGGGCATGGTCCTTTATAGTTCACCATATATTCAAGTGATGAGTAATACAATGGGTGGAGCCTCTGTTCTCCACAAACAATTAGTAACCAACATGAGTGCACTAATCTTTTCTGTGTTTTGAAGGAAAACCACTGCTAGATTTATCAATAGTGAAACTATACACATCTGCTAGGAAACAGTTACATATTCATTCTTTATAGTCTTAATTTGATGACTTTTAAAATCTTCTTTCATAGAAATAAGTTCTAAGTTACTCAGTAGAACTCACAATGAAAGTCTGAAGAGATCCCATTTATCAATTGCTGATCTTGGAGACTGAGCCATATGTGTTCATTTCATAAAATGTCCCTCTGTGCCAATGTGTTCAAGGCTATTTACCACTTTCTCTTCTATTAGATTTAGTGTATTTGATTTTATGTTGAGGTCCTTGATCCACTTGGACTTGACCTACATGCAGGGAGATAAATGTGGATCTACTTGAATTCTCCTACATGCAGACCACCAGTTAGACCTACGCATTTGTTATTAGATTTCAATATTTGGTGAAGACGCTTTCTTTTTTCCGTTGTATGATTTTGGCTTCTTAGTCAACAGTTGAGTATCCATAGGTGTATGGGATTATTTCTGGGCCTTCAATTCTATTTCATTGATCAGCCTGTTTATTTCTGTACCAATATCATATGGTTATTATCACTATTGCTCTGTAGTACAGCTTGTGGTCAGGGACAGTGATTCCTTCCGGAGTTCTTTATTGTTCAGGATTATTTTGGCTATCCTAGGTTTTTTTGTTTTTTGTTTTTTTTTTTTTTTTGTTTTCTGTATGAAGTTGAGAATTGTCCTTTTAAGATATGTGAAAAATAGGAATTTTATTGAATCTTTGGATTGCTTTGGTAAGATAGCAATTTTCACTATGTTAATCCCATGGCTCCAGGAGTGTGGGAGATCTTTCCATCTTCTGAGGTCTTCTTCCAGGGATTTGAAAGTCTTGTCATATAGATCTTTCATTTGCTTGGTTAGAATTGTACTAAGATATTTTATATTTGTGACTATGGTTAAGGGTGTTGAGTCCCTAATTTCTTTCTAGTCCGACTTATCATTTGTATAAAGGAGGGCTACGGTTTTCTTTGAGTTAATTTTTGGGACCTCATGAAGCTGTAAAGCAAAGCTGTAAGGCAAAGGACATTGTAAGTAGGACAAAAACGGTAGTCTACAGATTAAGAAAAGATCTTCACCAACCATACATCTGACAGAGGACTACTATATAAAATATATAAAGAAGTTAGACTCCAAAAGACCAAATAACCCAATGTAAAAATGGGGTACTGAGGTAAACAGAGAATTCTTTCTTTCTTGTTTTGTTTTGTTTTGTGTGTTTATTTTTGTTGTTGTTGTTTTGGTTTGTTTGTTTTGTTTGTTTTTTCAAGACAGGGTTTCTCTGTGTAGCTCTGGCTGTCCTGGAACTCACTCTGTAGACCAGGCTGGTCTTGAACTAATAAACCTGCCTGCCTCTGCCTCCCAAGTGCTGTGATTAAAGGCATGTGCCACCACTGCCTAGCTTAAACAGAGAATTCTTAATAAAGGAATTTCAAATGACCAAGAAGAACTTAAAGAAATGTTCTTCAACATCCTTGTCATCAGGTAAGTGCAAATTAAGACAACCCTGGCATTCCACTTTATATAAATCAGAATGGCTAAGATCAAAAAGTCGGATGACAGCAGATGCTGGCAAGTCTATGGAGACAGGGAGAAACACTCCTCCTTTGCTGGTGGGATTGCAAACTGGTACAACCACTCTGGAAATCAATATGGCAGTTCTTTAGAAAATTGGAAATAGTTCTACCTGAAGACCTGGCTATACTGCTACTGGGCATATACCCAAAAGATGCTTCACTATACCACAAAGATGTTCACAGCAGCTTTGTTCATAATAGCCAGAAACTGGAAGCAACCAGATGTCCCTTAACTGAAGAATGGATACAAAAATTATGGTTCATTTACATGATGGGATACTATTCAGCAATTAAAAACAAAGACATCATGAATTTTGCAGACAAATGGATGGAACTAGAAAATATCCTGAGTGAGGTATTCCAGACCCAAAAGAACATGCATGGTATGTTCTCACTGATAAGTGGATATTAGCCAAAAAGTACAGAATACCTAAGATACATCCCACAGGCCCAAAGAAGTTAAACAAGAAGGAAGGCCCAAGTGAGGTTGCTTGTTCCCACTTAGAAGGGGAAACAAGATAATTATGGGAGGCAGAGGGAGGGAGGCATCTGAGTAGGGGAGGGGAGAGGAAGGGGAATAGGGGTCAGTATCAGTTATAAGGGGAGACAGGAGAGATTCCCAGGAGGTTAGGAGAATAAATGGAAATATGCAGCTGCCTGGGTGTCAGGTAGGGGGGGGGGATCTTTAAGACGTTCCAGAGACCTGGAATGGTGAAGCCTCCCAGGTGTCAATGCAGGTGACATTAGCCAAATGCCCAGCAGGGGCAATGTGGAACCTAAAGAGACCACCTCCAGTAGCCAAACAGGATCCCCAGCGGATAGATGGAGACACCAATCCACCTACAAAACTTTTGACCCAAAATTGTTTCTGTCTAAAAGAAATGCAGGGACAAAAAAATGGAACAGAGACTGAAGAAATTGCCAACCAGTGACAGGGCCACTTTGAGACCTATGCCATGGGCAGGCGCCAATCCCTGACTCTATGCTATGTTGTGTTTCCAGACAGGAGCCTAGCAAAGCAGTCCTCTGATAGGCTCTACTCAGCAGCTGACTGAGACAGATGCAGACACCCACAGACAAACACTGAATGGAGTTGTTGACTCCTGGGAGTTAGGGGAACTTTGAAGGCCCTGAAGGGGATGCCAACCCTCCAGGAAGACCAACAGTGCCCACTAACCTGGACTCCTGGGAACTCCCAGAAACTGAGACACCAACTAAACAGAATACATGGGCTGGTTCAAGGCCCCCAGTTCATATGTAGCAGAAGGCTGCCATTTCTGGCCTCAGCGGGAGAGGATACACCTAATCCTGCAGAGACTTGATGCACCAGCATGGGAAGATACATAGGGGACACCCTCTCAGAGGAGAAGGGGATGGGGATGGGGGATGGGGATGGGGATGGGCTCTGTGAGGGGGGGCAGGGAGAAGCATTTGGGTTATAAATTAATTAATTAGTAGAATGTTAAAAAAGAAAAAGAAAGTCTGAAGAGAATGATGCAGAGGGATCCTAGAGTTTTATTCTTTCACAGAGCACATATTTATTGGGAATGTATGACATAGAGATTACATGCAAGGTCAAGGAGTGAAAAAAAAAGTGAATCACATCCTTTAAGGAGTTTATATTATAGCCAGCAATGTGTGGATAAGCTATATGCAAAAATGCCCATATTCTTGAGCATATTATATGACCTCAATCCATAGACCACTGCTTCATACAACAAATATCCATCACCACTGAGTAAATGTTAAAGAAGAAAAGAACACATATCTAACTTTCTTTGTCTCCTGTATTCAGGTTATATTTCAGACACACTGGAATATACACAATGGGCATATATTTAGAATTCCAGAAATAGAAAAATAATTCATTGGCCAACAATTTGTTCATTGTAGGGTTCATTGATACGTTAAATGTTACTGAAGATTCAGTTTGCTAAGAGGTAGCTAGTCCTGTTGAAAGGCAGCCATAAAATACTGGACGAACCAGGAGCAAAAGAATCAGAGCATATCTAATGAACTTAGTTGGGTTTATAGACAGTTTTACTTCATTTTTTTTGTTTGTTTTGTTTTTTTGTTTTTTTTTGTTTTTTGTGGTTGTTTTTTTCCTAGTATAAAAAATTAAGCAAAGATTTTTTTACGCTGCCATATGCTACTTAGAATGTAGTTTGACTCTCCGTCTTGATAAATATATACTGAGAATGAGCCAGTCTGTCAGCTGAGATGGTATTTGATGATTTAGAGAGGACTGTACTGCCCTTTCTGTACTGCCCTTTTCTCTTTCTGTTTTGCTCTGGCTAACCCACACTTTTGAAAGAAAGGAAGAACGTACTCCCCAGAGCCTGGGCAATGAATGGAGGCATTGTCTACCTTGGGAGGATAGGAATGTTTCACACATGCATCAGAGCTTTCTTGTCGATGTGCCCCTATCCTTATGCCCCTAAATATTTTTGAATGGCTAATATCTTATAAGATGACAGAAAGAAAAACTCAGTAGATGTATATTCTGTGTATTTTTGTTAAGCTATTAGGAATCTGCAATTCAAAACTCATTTGCTAAATCAAATTAGTAGGAAAGGCATAAAAGTGGGCGACTTGGGGATTAAGAAACATCCAGTGAAAGTTATTAGATGGTTATAATCAATATGAATACCAAACGATGCAAACCCAATTTATTTTGAATATGAATGATTTCAAATGTGGCTAAGTTGAGATATGTAAACAAACATAGATCTCAGTGCTAAGCATAATACTCAGGCTCCAAAACTTATGTGAAAAGGTAAAGAATTTACCATGGTGAGTTAAACTATCAGAAGGGCTCCAGTTACTGCCCCTTACAACACAGATGTTTTAGAAGTGATGCCGATATAATTTCTGGTTAAATGATTTGTGGTTCTGAGCACACTGCTTAATTTTTAAAGGCTCCACATTTATTTTGTACAAAGCAGCTTATAAATTGCTATATCTAATAGTTTATAACATCAAATTTTTTTGCAGAGTTTACAGGGAGAGTGGTGATTATGAGAAATTACAACTCATCTCTGAGCAATCTTTCACTCTCAGAGAAATTCTTACATAAAATCACTGCAAAATAATGTCTCTGCATCTGGGCTCCATGCCTCACTTTGAGCAGATTAAAATATTCTTGGAGATACAAGTAGATATACTTTTAGCAGAGCAGACAAATAAAAATGCTGGGCAGATTCACAACGGAATTTACTAATGCTTTTTTAAGTGGTAAGAAATCTTTAAAAACCTTCACATAGGTGTTATTTAGGAACTGAGTTATTAACATAAGATACAGAACATTTAGGGAATCAATTTTGGGGATATTCTTTCTGCATTTTCATTGAATGTTTGCCTCTTAAAGTAAAACTGTCTATAGACCCAAATATAGTGACAGGTTAGTTTCTGTCAGCCATGTGTTGAAGCACAGCAATGCACAAATTTTACATTTCCTGCCATTTGTCCTCTCTTATGGTGGCAAGAAAAATGTGCTTCTGATAAATTTCTGAGACTGAGGTAATCTGAATTCAATTTGGTTACTTGTAAAACCTGAGTCTTATGTTTACCAGCTCTCTCACCTGTAAGAACCATAAAAGATACAAGTTCTGATACCCTTTAAATACATCTGGAACTAAGCTTGGCTGATTCCCATACTATGAGGTAAGCAATCACTGCATGATTGACTATATTGCTCCAAAACCAGTCTCCAAATGACAATGTACCAAGTTAGGTAACGTGGCCTTGAAAGCTGAGGCCAAGATTCAAGATAGGTCTAATTCATTTCAGAGAAGAGCATCCTCAAGTGATGCCTGCAGGGACCCAGATGGCCAATGCTATGTGCCACCCAAGGCTCTTTAGGCAAAGCACATATTCAAATGGAATAGTGCCAAGGTACCACAGCTTGCAGTATCTCCTGCACTTGAGCATATTGTAAGCAGATGAGGTGCTGAGGGCATCAGGCATAATCCATTTAGTGGTGAAGACCTGGGGGTTATTGCCCAAAGAGCCCAGACCTAAAATATGGCAAGAGAAATCTAATGGACTACATGTCACCTGTCTAGAGAAAGAGTTGGGAGTGAGGAGAGGAACCACCCATATGAGTCACAGAAATGGAAAAATTGCAAAGAGCCATCCATGATCTGTTTGCTTCTGTCATCACCAAGGAAGTGAGCTCATGCTCGCCCCTCTTGAAAGGAGACCATGTTACCATGGCGAAGAAGATGGATACAAGCCATCCATGCTTCCCAGGGGTGAGTCCTCTGAGATGCTGGATTCTTTTTAGTTTCACATGAGTGAAAACACAAATAAGGAAACACTTCTACTTCTACAACTGGTTTCAGCCATAGAATGCCCACCCTTAAACTGGCAGTTCCTACATTCTAAAGGTTCACAGATATCATTTTCGATTTTGAATAAATAGCCAGTTTGAGAAAGGATTAAAAATGTCACGCTAAGGAGGCCATAAAATTCCATAGCAATGGGTATGCAGGCACCTAGCCCATGCTAGCTAAACAGTAATGGCCTTTTCCTGATTATTGGCTTCTCAGATAGCATGTGTGACTTATGTGATCAATAACCAGTAGCTTTCTGTTCACTCATGCCAATCATGGATCCGCATAACAATAACAACTGTCTTGTGAGCTGTTCAATTCCTTTCTTTGTTTCTAGCCTGTGAAACCCAGGCCTGTGGATGCACCTTCAGGAGCAAAGGGCAGCAAGGATCTCCAGGTTTGCTCTCTGTAGCCACTACCGTTCTGGCTTGTATAAACTCCTTATTCTTTTGGTTTATTCTTTTAAGAAAAGGTTTTACTATAATCCCAGCTGGTCTGGAACTCACAATGTATACTAAGCTGGTCTAGAACTTTCAAGGATTCCCTTGACTTTGCCTTGCAGGCATGGATATAGGCATGCTCTACCATCCCTTAAATGAGCTCTTCATTCTCACACTGAGAAAACTTCTGTCTACCTTGTGGTTTACAGGTTGGGCATCCATCACTATCTACCAGAATCAGATACATTCTTAAGCCTCACTTTGACCCTCTTAAGTCTTGATTTTTGGAGTACCTGACTCTGCTGAACTTTGGTGCTGAAGGTGGGGCCTGGTCTACTGCAACATTGCTAAGGCAACCGTCTCTCAAAGCCATCTCCTTCTGTAGAGCTCCTTTTTACCCAGCCACAGCTGAGCCTGGTGGAAAGTTATAAGGACAAAGAAATATACATGCAAAAATAATTTTTGTAGGCAGCAGCTACCTGGAAGTATACAACCACAGACACCTGCCCTTATAAACCATGTTGATTTTTCCATGTTCTACTGACTCAAATATGTAGAATCTTCAGAAATACAGTCTAACAGCGAAGTTCTAGAGGGTAACCAAGTGGTTAAAGGTATTAAAGGTTAAAAGTATATAATATTGGGGGGGAGGATCTATGGGACCCCCCTGGCCTACAAATCCAACAAAAGTAACCTATTCCCGGCATTGGGCTTTGGAAAAAGAAGGGTTAATGGGGGGGGGGGGTAATGGGAGGGCAGAACAGAGGACACAATAAGGAAAGGGATAATAATACTCAATATCTGAAATGTCTGAAAATGTCATATGAATAATTTCTGTAGCAAAAGTCCCCCAATAAATACATACATATATATTTATGTATATTAAATATACATATATGTACATATTAAATGGAGTTACCCTTAACAGGGCACCAATGGCCCTACAAGGCACTCTAGGTTAGCAAATGAAAAGCCTGTTTTAGCTTATTTTAAAACCATTTGATATGGAAATTTCTCAGTGATGCCACAAGTACAATATCACATTTTAACCTTTAAAAATGGATAGGTAAAACTTTCTAATTATAGCAGACATCTAAATGAACATACTGTGTTCAAAGAGCTTATGTCACCATGTTGAATATTCATTTCATCATTCAGTAGATACTTGCTGGAGACGATCAGTGTAAGGCAACGAAATAAGCAGAATCCCCGGCCTCCTGTAGCAGAAGAGACACAAATGTGTGTTCTGTTGAGTAGGAAAATACACAGCACAGCAGTGATAAGTAGTCAAGAGGAGAAATAAATCCGGGAGAGAACTATTAAGTGCTGTCTGTGAGGCTGGCGGCAAAGCCAGGCTGCAGTGGCGAAATGACAGTCAGGGCTGGCCTTCGGGGGGTTTTACTCAGAAGATGAGCCTTACATAAAGATCTGAAGGAACTGAGGTAGCAATGCGTGTGGAGTCTTGGCAACACAATATCCGGATGAAGCCACAGGAAAAAGGAAAGGCATATTTAAGAAGGAGGAGGAAGCCAGAGTGGTTGGAACTTGTAGTGGTTTTCAAACCGAGTTCCTTTGGCCCTAGAATTCTCAAGTGACTTCGGTAGTGTTTCCACTAAAGGCCACCGAGAATATTATCTATACAGCTACTACCAATGCCAGCATTTGTTAGAGGCCAGGCACCATGCCAAGTTGAATGTTCTACCTTATTTTAACCTTTATAATAACTTTTAAAGACAAGTTGCTATTAGGAGAACACATTCTTGTTGCAATCATTTCACAGAAACAAAAGCTTGGCAAGAGAAATTCATTTTTCCCAAGGCCACACCATGGGCCATGAAGCCAGGATTTAAATTTCGATAATATGAATATGAATCAGTACTCTGTGAGAGGCATGGTTCTGTGGAAGAGAGGGGAGGGAAGAACAGTATTTTAAAGTTTTATTTCCTTCTGTCCTTTGCACAACAACCCGGTATTAGTAAATATGCTTATTGGTCATCAGAAAATCACCATTGGCAAAGGTCATTAAACTAGAAGTACAAAGTTCTAATGACTAGGCCCTTGCTCTGAATGAGGAACGCTGTAGCAGAGAGCTCCTCCACACCAAACCAATCGTTTAGATACTGATCAGAAATAAAAGTGCTTTAAACAGATCACTGACACATGACTCTTGATCAAAGGGGGGCAGATAAATGAGAGCCCAGCAGGTTAGAGATCAGGTAAGAGAAATAAAGCCAGAAAAGAATAAGTCTCTGACATAGAGATGGGGAACCAATGTCAAGGTCCTTTGAAGGCATCTGAGAGAGCAAGCCAACAGGACTGGACTGAGTAAAGAGACAGACAGAAGCTGAAAATGATGGAAAAGTCCAGAGAGTCTGGGAGCTGGAGACTGAGAGAACACTGCACATAGCCAGATGACCAGCGTCTCTCCTTTCAATAGTTTGCATTTTAAACCACATTCTAACTAGTAAAAAATGCTCAGCAGGTCATTGTCTCTATCAAGCTGCCACAACTAATTGCCACTGACTGGGTCATTTAAACAGAGGTCTATCTGTCTGCCGATGTGTCTTTCTTTTTCTTTTCCTGTCTCTTTTTTCTCTCTCTTTTAGTTTTATAAGTTCAAAGTCCATGGCCAAAGTGACGTCAAATTTGATTTTTCCTAAGATTTCTCCCCTTGGCTTATCAATTGTTTGACATCCTAATGTGATGCTCACATGGCTCTTCCTGGGGGCACACACAGAAGCTCTTTAGTTATGCTTGGGCCAATCCTTATGACATCAGTTAACCTGAATTACTTTCCTGCAGATAGAGGCACATTTTGGTTTAGGACTTCATCATATCACCTGGAGGAAGCCGCAAGCAGTACATAATAGCAACTGAAAAATTGGGTGGGAATATGAGTTCAGACTGGACCATGGTGGTATCAATATGCCAACAGAAACTGAACCAATGTGGTGATGGGATTACTGAAGGTCACCATGGTAAGATTAGGTCTGAATGGTTCTACAATGTCAGGTAACACCAATATTGAAGACATATGGGAGGCAGTATCAGGAGCCAAAGAATTGCTTAAACATGGAAAGAAAGGAAAGAAAGAAAGAAAGAAAGAAAGAAAGAAAGAAAGAAAGAAAGAAAGAAGGGAGGGAGGGAGGGAAGGAGGGAAGGAGGAAAGAAAGAAAGAAAGAAAGAAGAAAGAAAGAAAGAAAGAAAGAAAGAAAGAAAGAAAGAAAGAAAAAAGAAAGAAAGAAAGAAGGGAGGGAGGGAGGTTGGAAAGAAAGAAAAGAAAGAAAGAAAGAAAGAAAGAAAGAAAGAAAGAAAGAAAGAAAGAAAGAAAAAGGGAGGGAGGAAGAAAAGACAAAGAAAAGAAAAGAAAGAAAGAAAGAAAGAAAGAAAGAAAGGAAGGAAGGAAGAAAGGAAGGAAGGAAGAAAGAAAGGAAGAAAGAAAGAAGGGAGGGAGGGAGGGAGGAAAGAAAGAAAAAGGAAAGAAAGAAAGAAAGAAAGAAAGAAAGAAAGAAAGAAAGGAGGGAGGGAGGCAGGCAGGGAGGAAGGTTGGAAAGAAAGAAAAGAAAGAAAGAAAGAAAGAAAGAAAGAAAGAAAGAAAGAAAGAAAGAAAAGGGGAGGGAGGAAGGAAAGAAAGAAAGAAAAGAAAGAAAGAAAGAAAGAAAGAAAGAAAGAGGGAGGGAGGAAGGAAAGAAAGAAAGAAAAGAAAGAAAGAAAGAAAGAAAAAAAAGAAAGAAAGAAAGAAGGAAGGAACGGAGGGAGGGAGGGAGGAAAGAAAGAAAAAAGAAAGAAAGGAAGAAAGAAAGAAAGAAATAAATAAAGAAAGAAAGAAAGAAAGAAAGAAAGAAAGAAAGAAAGAAAGACAGCGAGGAAGGGAAGCTGGGGAGAGGAGGAGGAGGAAGAGGAGGAGGAGGAGAAAGAGAAGAAGAAGAAGAAGAAGAAGAAGAAGAAGAAGAAGAAGAAGAAGAAGAAGAAGAAGAAGAAGAAGAAGAAG
>NC_034595.1:37834468-37847289 GCF_900095145.1 Mus pahari | reverse complement strand
CTCCTCCTCCTCCTCCTCCTTTCTCTTAATTCTTCTCCCAGGGGGTGGTTTAATTGTGCTTTTGAGACATCTCTCTCTGTGGCCCAGGATGAACTAAAGCTAATCACTCTTATGCAGTCATTTCTTTTAACTAAAATAAGCCTTCCAGAAGAGAGGAGAATACACATGAGATAAACAAAAGGTCATGTCTGGAAGAACCCAGACCTCTCTATGACCCTTCCCCTGCTTTATATATAAAAAAGGAATAAATAGTTGTTCTGGCCTGAGGAGACATTATTGATTTCTCAGACTCCATGTGCAAGTTGCACAGAGAGATCTGCAGCCAGCCATCTCCCATAGTGGGGTGGGCTTTTCAGTGATGTTGGTGCTTTAAGTAACCACTAACCCATTCTGTCATTAGTAACTACAGTAAAAAAACAAGTTATTACTTTGGTTCCCTTTCTGGGATGAGCTGGTTGTCCATGTGTGTGTTTGCATGTATGTGTGTGTGTTTATTCTGTCTCCTCAAAAAGTCTTTACCTCCAGGTAAACAATTATATAGCTCAGGCTAATTTTGAAATCATACCTAGGTAGCTATGATTTATCATTACAAATGTTGATATTATAGGTATTAGCCATCATAACTCGTTAGATAAGATTTCTTTATTGAGCTTTTCTCATCTCAGGCAGTTCTAAAATCCTCAAATGTATTGTAACTGTACCTTGCAAGCCAGATGTAAAGTTCTGATAGAAACTGTCGAAACCACACATCTTTTATGTAGTTGTCACATTTGCCCTTCAACGGCTAGTTGTTTCATCATCTCCCTGTGAAGGAATGTTCTCCATATTCTGTATTCCATTCTCAATTTTATACAGGATGCTAGATGAAGCAGATACAATATGAGTACCAACTACAATGGCTCTTGCTTTGCTTTGGGTAAGAATGAGTTCAATTAGGACTGTAGTCTGGTCTATCATAGATGCTCTTTGGGGTTGTGGCTATTTAAAGTGGACATATCGTGATAAATGGCTGATCATGGGACATGGAGATGTTAACCCAACTCCTCTGACAATTTTGGAATCCTCCTGTCTCAGGCATGCACATACACAGCTCTCCAGATGCAAATGTTTACTTGGGAGACACATGTGTGGAATTCTAGAGTAAATAGAGAGAGTGAGAAGTGTCTGTAGTTGAAAGGTCTGTGGGTTAGAATTCACATGTTATATTCCTAAATGTGTCTGGAACTTCCCCGGGGAATTTCAGGAAAATCACTTAACTTCCCCAACTCAGCTGAGGAATAGAAATCATATTATTTATCTGCTTTAGATTGTGCAATCATGCTTTGCTTTTTAAAGTCTTAGATATAACACAACTCAACGAATCCCCAGGATATTAGAAGGATATTAACATATGCCAAGCAAACTGCAGCCTGAGATGTATCAAGTTTCCAAAGGTCTGTGTTTTTCCTGAGGAAATTTGAGACCAGGGATGATATCTGTCCTGTGGCCACATGAACAGGCGCCTCTCCATTCCCACGTTACAGGGCAGAATTCCACCACTCCCTCACTTTCTATTCTAGTTAAATATTGGGTCTCCCTATCTTCTTCCCCACCTCCCCGATTTAATAGGAAACACATTCTCTTTCCTTAGGACACAAATAGAAGAAAAAGGACAAAAAAAAAAAGAGAAAGAGAGATTTAAGTAGAACTGCAGAATCTGTACCTACATACAACTTGCTAAATATATAGAGATGAAAATAGCCAGAGCTGAGAGAGAGGAAAAAAAAGAAGAGTGTTTTAACAGTAAAGTAAAACCACAACTAATGACTTCAGGAGACAGGAGCTAGGTGGACAAGCACAGCACTGCAGTTTTAAATATATGGGATTTGGCTTCACCTCCCCAGTAAGTGGCCTGGCACCAATTCAAATAGGCTGGTCTGGCACGCTAGTGCCTCTGTGAGGGACCACACTGGCGGATGGAAACGACCACAAAAGCCACAGAGAAAGTGCAGGTTTCCAAAGGCAACAAGAAGGCAAGCAGACTGGCAGCTAAAACAATGCCAAGGCTCCTTCATCAGCAGGGAGGGGCAGCCTTGCCAAGGCAGATTTTCTTTCTCTGTACATTGGGATGGCCAACCATAAGCCTGATCAACGGCAGGATGGGCAGTGGGTATCAGGCACCATGGAGGAGGAGCCAGGCACAGATGGCCCAAGGGCTGACCACAAGGGAGGGCATCCTTTAAAGGATGATGGCAGAGCCATCTCTGCTCTGGGTATCATAGTGCAGAAAGCTGAGAGAGTCATGTTTGTGGAATATTTCTGTGTACTAAAAAGAGGCAATAATCTTTATGGGCTTCTAGCTCTGGAAAATATTTTTTCTATACAAACAAGTTGTTTTTCATGCCATTGAAGACTGCCAAATGATTTGGTACATGAAGCATTCTTGCTTTACACTGCCTGAAAGTAAGGAATCTACTTCAGAGAGTGGAAGACACAGCAGGGGGCTTTTGTTGGCCACCAGCCACTTTTAGCATCTATGGTGGTGTCTACACAATGCCAACTCTGCTAGCTGGAAAGCTGAAGTGGAATTAAAGCTTTTGCCAAGGAGGCTGCACAATACATAATGGTATCACTATTCACTGTGAGTTGGCTGATGCCGTGGATGGTCTAACAGCCAGGCTCAGTTTTCTCAGTGTTATAGCAAGGGCAAGAACGAACTTCTGGGGTTTCCAGAGGAGGCAGTTCAGACAAATTATGTCCAACTCCTTGAATGAGTTAAAAAAATGCTAAGCACTTGTCAAAAATGATATATTCTCCAGTTGACAAGAAAACAACCATAATGATGGACATTGTGTGTTAATAGCTCTCCTTTGCTGACTTTGCCTTAGGAGACCAGACTATGTAGCAACAATAATGATAAAGCAAGTGTGACTTTCCCATTGCCTTTCTCACCTCACATGAGAATCTTATTTCATTGACAAAACCATGCAGCTTGGGTGCTCTCAGACCAAGTCGGCACATTTCCGAAGCAACAGGACCCTCTGTGACAGACACACAGCAAGTCAAATGTGGCAATAGGAAAGAGATGAGTCAGATGACTGGGTCGTTCTACATCACCCTATATTACCTTTGAATGCCAGATGGAGGAAGGAGAGATGTATAGTGGGCAATGTGGCTACAGGGTCCTCATGTTTTTTAAAACAAGATATAGCCAAGACTTTGGAAGTCTTACAAACTATATGTTAAGGCCATATGAATATATGATATCATCAGTGAAGAAGATATAGAGAGCAAGAAAATGAATATAACACCAAGCCAGGAAGAATAAATACACAGAAGTCAAGAACAAAGACATAGAAAGCCAAAGAAAGGCTATATTACTAGAAGCCAAGGGCAGAGACTATATATTAAGAAGGGCATCACCAACTGTGTAATGAATGAACTTGGCAGCAATGATAAGGACTGAGAAGTGATAGTTGGACTTGGTGACATGAAGGTTATTTAACCTACACCAAAATCTCGATGACGCTATGAGAAGCTAAACTAGGTTAAAAACTCCACGGACATGTTTATCCATGGTAAGTAAATATCCCTGGTTATAAAGAGGAGAAAGATAAGAGATAAGTGGTAGAAAGCTGTGGCTGACCAGAGAGCAATTGCAGGCTTACTCCACTTACTTGGTGCCTATCTTAGCATCGAAGATACTGCTACAGGAAGAAGAATCCAAGAGTCAAAGCAAAAGTGAAGATGTGACAAAGGACTGAGGTGACTTTGACAGTGTGTATGATGGGGTAAGACATGCATCTTTGCTGGGCAAAAGTTCCTCTGAGGATCAGAAGGCTGGGCACAAGGATGGGTTGACAAGAAGAGCAGAGAGACGGAGGGCTGTAGGTAAAGGCTTCTTTGGCATCCTGCCCTGCCCTGTGCTTCCTAGTCAGTTCTTTTGCAAGAGCACCTGTCCTCGTCCTTCTGTTAGTTACAGTTTATTTTCTCTCTCATCTTTCACAAAGTTACCAAATTCACTTCATTCCACAGCATAGTGCCACATCTTTCCATTTACTTTTTTACCCCAAAGGGTCACATCTTGTTTGATAAAGGTTTGTTTGTGTTTGTCTTTTTATTGTGCTAAATACAGAAAACATGCCATTTGAGCTAAATTTATATGCACAACGAAGTCTCATTAATTGTATTCATTTAAAATGTGAAGCCATTGCCAACATCCATTTCTAAAGCTCCCAATACAGACGAATTCTTCATCACTCTGGCTCCCAACCCTAGGATCTCAATCCTACTTTTACTCTATGAATTTACCTTTTCTATGTATCTCACTTAAGTAGATAGTTGTCCTTTGTTCTTATTTATCTTAGGGTAATACTTCCATCCACATTATATGTCAGTTCTAGTCATTTAGTTAAATTACATCATGGGTTGCATGTGTCACTTTTTAATCTGTTCATCTATTCATTGGTGCTTGAGTTGCTTCTACCCTTTGTGGAATGTGCATTTTATGGTGAGTAGCGCATTATGAGCAGGGGCAAACCAAGTATGTGTGGGAGTACCTGCTTTCAGTTGCTCTGAGTATATACTAAGCAAGCAAGCAAGCAAGCAAACAAACAAACAAATACATGTATTCCCATATGCGTGGGAATACTGCTTGATAAAATGGCTGGCAGCCATCTGGGTAGTAACTGCCAGGTGACTTGGCACATCCTTAACCTTACACGATAAAGTTTTTAAGACACCTAAACTTGTTTTGCTGGCCACTTAATTGATGCCCAAGCTGTTCCTTCATTGACATCGGATATATGACTGTTTTTCAGAAAACCCAGGTTTATTTTGGTTGGCCATGGCCCACTTTTATCTCACTTATTTGCCTTGGGAAACAGGTATACAGCAATACCATTGTTGATTAAAATTATTTTATGTCTCTATGACCCCAGTAAGATGTGCTTTGTACAACCCTAAGTCTGTTTGCCTCTTTCTTTTTTGATCTCATAATACCTCCTACCATTTGGTCCATTCTTATACACTGGGACTTGGCTTTTCTGATACAATGTGGTAGTTCTGTGTATAACTTTCCAAGAAATTAATAACAGCTTTTCCATAGTGGTGACACCAATTTACACTCCCACCAGCAATGCATAAAATTGTCTAAGTTCTCCATTTCTCACCAATAAATAGTATTTTCTGCTATTGATGGTTCTTTTGTTATTACTATTTTGAATTTTACCATGCTAAGGGTATGTCTTGGTACTGATGCACATTTTCTTTATTTCTCAATAAAGGTTTATTTAGTTTTGTTCACATGCATGGATATTTGCCTCTATGAGTTTATATGCAGCTCCCTCATGCAGGTGCCCAAGAATAGCAGGTCATCAGAGCTGGACTTTTATGTAGTTAAGAACCACCACATGGGTGCTAGAATTGAACCCAGTTGTCTGGGTTCAATTAAGGGTATGAATTTTAAGCAATTAATTTCTTGATTGTTGAAACACCTCTCTAACCCCACGAAGTGAATTTTCTTAATGGCTGGTAAAGATCAAGTGCTATTCATGCATCATTAGGTAGCTTTCTATCTTCTTTGTAGAACTGAAGTTAAAGTCTGATGCACATTTCTTAACAGAGCTGATGTGGGGTGGACTTCCTTGCCTGTTATCTTTTTGACTCCCATTCCGCTCACTGCAAGATAGACTTGGCCAAATAACAAAATTAAGACATGATTTTGTTTTTCTGATAAAAGCATTACATATTCTGAAAATCTGAAAGAATTATATTTAATCATATATTATATATAAGAATTATATATAAGTTATGTAGCAAATATCACCAACCCTTATCTCCAACTTCTACAACTGACATTCTATTTCACTTATATCAGTCCATCACCTATCCTACTTGTTTATCAATCGGATTAGGTTGATGGATGCATTTAAGAATAAGCTATAAGTATGAAGTAATGTTTTTAAGTGAACAAAGAGTATCGTTTCTCTGACAGACAATGCACAAGAACAGTGAGGGGCAAGAGTCAGCAGGGGTTAGCGCTTTTACTTTGAACTCGTCTTAATGAAATTTCTTGGGAAAATGAATGAAAGCCAACAGTCCCAGGGTACAGGTAGTGTTGACAGGGGGATGTCACTATCACAGCCCCTAGGCTGTATATTACTTCGGTTGCTCAGCAACATTGCTGGCTCATCTGGTCCACGTGAAAGCAATGAATCCTTAGGCTAGAAATAAAACTTGCTTTTAAGTGTCCTTGTTCCTCAACTCCTACAGCAGACTGGGACTCTGGGTTTCCCGCTGGGCTGTTAACTCCTTTGAAGTTCAGGGGCAGGCCTTATTCCTTCCTCTCCTCATCCCCTTATGCAAAAAACCATCAGCGGTTTTGTTCAGACAAGAAGGCCACAGTGGATTGCTGCAAACCACACTAAGCACATCTCTATTCTCCAACCTTAGGACCTCTTAGACCCAGCTCTCTGATTTCTGTCCAGTATCCAAGTACTACCTGTAAAGTGCTAACAGTAGACATACCATCAAGAAACCGAAAGCCCATGCTTCTTCTTTGTAATTATCAGCCTATTGCCTAATTAGTATCTCCCATATTTTCCAAAGTCCTTGGGTGTAGTTAAGCTTCATTGTTTACATAATCCCCTTTTCCTTTGCCCCAGCTGACAAACACACACACACACACACACACACACACACACACACACACACACACACACACACACACACGTATATACACATGCAAGGGTATTGAGCTCACTTTTGAGATGTCATGAAAATTGAGAAAGGAGACATTCATTCCAAAAATCCCCAGTACATACTTGCTTAGAGACCTAAAGCATCACTAAGGAGGTGTTAGGAGATATAATCTCATGATAATTCCCAGAGATATAATATGTTTTGGTTGGAGGAACATTTTAAACTAAGAAATAAGGAAAACAGCCAAAGAAAATGTTTGTGAAATGTGACATGAAAAGTCAAAATCAGAGCCCTTTGATGGGGCAAAAGTCGGTGGCATATGAGAAACAAGACCACAAGTGGTTTGAAAACAGATTAAAATCTCCTTTTCATTTATGCTGTCAAAAGGCTCCACCGGTCTCTTGACAAACAGAGTAGATGGAAGTCTCGCCATGGGCTTCCAAAGATCAGGAAAGAGACAGTGAGTAGGGTGGGGGAGTGGGCAGGGAGTAGATTTCAACGGGAGGATGAATAGCATCCAAATAAATAAGATTGAATACCAGTACACGAGAAGACAAATTCTTCATTTTCCCTTGTCTCGGGATTTGCAAACATAGATATTTCCTTTAGAGAGGAAACCACTGTATTTATGAGTGGTTCATATTTCACACCTTTTTCCATACATATCCTGTGATGTAAAAGGCCTATTTCTTCTTACATAGGAAATGCTAAATGCACTGGGGACTCACAGACATGCACAAGCTCTTCTAGAAGTCAAAGTTAGCATAAGTAGTTGGTCACAGGAGTACAGCCTAAAACACAAAGCCCTCTTTCTGACTCGGCAGAAATTAAGCACTGACATGTGAGACCCGCTGTGAGTTTCATCTGTTTTTACTCTCAGAGCCTCATTCCTTTTCTTGAAGCATGTGTATATGCACATCATGCTTTTTAAACCTAAGATGCCCGTGGTACTGATGTGCCTGCTGGAAGGTAATGCATGTCGCAGCGCCCTCTGGTGCTCATTGGGTCAAGTTACAGCCCAGGAAAATGTAGCTAGATGGGACCCTGCCTTCACTTTTTATTTCTGGCTTCCAGAGCACAAAACAATAAGTGTGTATTTCTTATTTTTATGATGCTAAAATGTTTCAAGTAATTTAATGTTTTTTCTATTATATGGGAGAAATCATGAATGATCTTCCATTATAGTACTTCCACAGTATTTAAAGTTGCAATGAGAATCTTCAGACAGTCACTGCAAATGCAGGTAGGATACACTTAGAGTACAGAAACATCACTTACTACTTAGTGAGTGTAGATGAATTGGCTTTAGGACGTTTGGTCCCTGGGGCCTGAATAAGAAGAGTTACTTAACTTCTCTCTTGTGTTTGATAATATAATAAATTTTATTTCAGCTTATCTAAGAGTGAATTTAAAATATAGAAAATAAGAAGGGGAGTGCCTACAACTGGGAAGGAGGGAGGGAGGGCAATACAGAATAAGGAGAAGCAAAAATGCCGAGGAAGTTTATATGTATACACACACACATACTCAGATGCACACATAAACACATACACACAAAACATGCATACACACAACACATACATAGCACAACACACACAACACACACATGCACACACACATACATATATACACACAATTACTTATTCAGTAAGTGGAACCACTTGCACTGAAAATGCCCCTCACAAGAATTGAAACCTAACAAGCCCGTGAGAACCAGGCATGGGAGCCTTCTTTTTGAGTGCTTGGTCACAGAAGTCCAAGTGATTCCCCAAACAGTATGGAATGTTGATGTTGCCTCTGGCTGCTTTTCAGAGTATGAACGTAAGTCCCTGTTGCCGAGGACACCACATACTTGGGGCACGAAATGCATACAATTTGAGCTGGATCTGACCTGAGAGCCTCCAGCCTGAAGCCTAGCTTCCATGACATTGGAATGGGCTATGCAAGATGCCAAGGGAGGGAAGCAATCAGTGGTTCTTTAATAACTGTGCTGTAACATTAATGAACCACAGCAATGACCAGTGTGGCGAGGCAGCCATTAAGGTGCAATAAATGGCACACACATGTTGGCAGTGATCAGCAGCTGTCCAGCTGGACAGAAGACGCGGTCAGCAGGGAGGAAATCATGCCTATTACTAGAAATCTAGGCATGACAAGCGAAGTTATGGGCCTTAGAAAAGTATGCTCTACCACCCACTTTATGAGACTAGAATATTTCCTCATTATTTCTACATCTTATTTATCCTTATACCCTTATAAGCGAGTGTGGCTACTTCCAATCATCAAAGATGCTTTCCTTTACAGCAAATGGAGGTTATCACAGAAAACCAACTGGACACAATGTAAACATAAACAGATTTTTGGAAGTCCAATCCATGTATGTATGTATGTATGTATGTATGTATGTATGTACATGTACAAACACACACGCACATACACACACACACACACACACACACAAAACTACCTACATTACATCTCCTGACATCTATGGCTCTATGAACACTGTAGAAGAGGCAATGGACAGATTGTAAGAACCAGACTACTAGAAAGTCGGCTGTGAAAGAGTTTCTCTCGGATTGGCTTTATAAACAAGACCAGGATAATGGCAACATCAGTAGACATGTCAGCATGGAAGGGAAACATGACTATTGAGAATTAGCCACTCCTACAGCTAAACACTCTACTTGGCCCTCCAATACAAAATGGTCAGCCCTCAAATATGCACAAACAACAAAATATAATACACACACATGCAAACAACAAAAATGGATTTATCTTCTTGGTTTTCTGTCTTGTGAGGAAGCATTTTTTAAGCATATTTTTATTTATTTTATATTTTATACTTATACCTTTAATTAACCTGAAATCCATTTTGTAACATGTATGGACATTACATACTGTTTTGTCTTCTGTGTGGTAGTCATCATGGCAGTCATGCTCTTCATTTGTATCTAGAGGAATCACACTTACCCACACACACACACCCGACTTGAAATACCTTTGACTTGAAGTGTCTTTGTCAACACTTGTCTGCATCTACCTCTGGACCATCATGCTGCTACACTAACATCTCTGTGAATACTGGTACCAATTGTTCTCCTTGGTTGGTTTTATGAGCATTGGCTATCCAGTTCCCTTCTGCTATTCTTTGCCTATCAGTTTCTTGGCTCTTCTTAGACCCATTTACTTCTATATGGACCTTAGATTCATTGTATCCAATCCCTTTCTACAAGGGGGATAAATCTAATTAGATCTTAGATTTTAGATCTAGGTTTTTAGATATTCTAGTCTAAATGCAACTAAGACATAGTCAGGCACACATGCTGCTCTCCTGTCCTCGTGAATATGCTCACAAACTTTGTTAACACGCTTGCTTCCTGTCCAGAAGCCTGTAAAACTATCTTCAGCCTCCTTAGAGTTCAGAAAGTCACTGCAAAATGCCAAATGTATTGCTTCATTCGGCATATGAGACATCCCCCTCGTCAAGGTTTAAGGTGTTCTTCAGTTCAGGGTGGTTTTCTTTGTTGATTTCTCCCACTTTCTAAGGCCCATTTTTGCATCCAGGTTTTGTGTTAGTGAATGTTCTGCATCCTGGCTGTATCCCACCAGTCTCTTAGATGATACTTTATTATTTTGGTTACTTTAATGGATTTACCCCATTAGGGGCATTTTTGCCTCTCAAATTTCTAACCTACACCAGGATTCAAGTTTTCTGGCCCAATTATTCTCCTACTTGAGTTAGCCATCACTCTTTAGTTATAAACATTTATTTATTTATTTATTTATTTTCCAGAAGTGAGTTGAATTTGTAATTGAATGTCAGAGCCCTAGTGACAGCTTTCTGGGAGTTTTCTACTGCTGCTCCTGCTTTTAGAAGCTCTCTCTCTCTTTTTGCCCATCCTTTTACATCTCTGGGATCTGCCACTCCAGGCTGTGAACAAAGGCTCCTTATAAAAAGACACATTTCCTTTAGAGAGTTGTCTCTATGAGTTGGTGCTTAGATGGGTCAGGCTTGTACACACGCATGTGCAGTTGCAAATCAACCAGCAACGAAGACAAGCAGCTTCCCCCCCATCCTGGCTTCTCAGTCCCCAGCTCATTAGTTCCTGGGCCAGGGGAGAACTACCACTTTTCTCGACTTCTCTGGAGGATGAAGACACTCTGTTGGCTATGCATCCTTCAGTTTCTTCAGTAGGATCCACCTCTCAGGGACACTGATAACATCACCAAACGCTTAGATTTGGGCTTTGTCAACTCTCTCGGGTCACTCTGCAGATGAGGATCCTCTCTAGAGAGGACACTTCCCAGGTTTCTGGGGTTTAAGAAGGTTGCTACGACTGGGTCTAGAAAAGTTCACTTTGCTCCAGGTTCAAGTTTAGGTCTCAATGTGGTTACAGGAGAACCAGCTTGTCCTGTGTACTTAGGCTCTGGTGATTCCTAGAGAAGCTTAGCCCTGCGTGGTACCCTGTAAACGACTCTCTCAATTTGGGGTGTGAGAACAGGTGTCCGGTCGTGTTCTCACACATCCTATCACCTGGCTTACACAAACCAAATGACTGCCGTGTGCATTACAGGTGTCCTCCAGATATACGGCATCACAGTGACCGCCATAAGAAGTTGAGGGAGTAAAAAGAGTGTCTGGAGAACAGGCCTCTGTGGGGAAGTTGGAGAGAGGCTGCTCGTTAGATGGTAGTAATAAGAACTCTAGGTCAAGAAGAGTAAGCAATGCCAGAAGAGACGGATGGGGAGCACTCGTTACAGATACTGCAGGCATGCCCTTTCCTTTGTGAGAAGTGGATCATTTTGGAGAGCTTCATAGTGCAGAATCCCGTGAGGAAAATCTATGAAGGATTTCAAGCAAGTCAGAAACTTGTCCCTGGGTAAATTCCACCCTTGTCTATGAACTATATCCCAGTCAATAACTGAATCCAGGCCAGTATCTGTACCCTGAACCATTCCTTCCAAAAAATATTTCAGCTCAAATAATTTCTGAGGCATGTATTTTGATTTTGGATTTGGGTTGCAAGTAACATGAGGAGCCTGGAGACCTGTGCATCCTTAGGGTTTTCAGCAATGTGATGTTTGATTACTCCTGACGCGCGGGGCCTCAGCAATGCGACAGAAGAATTTCTGTGAAATATAAAATTTTATATCTAGACATGAACCAACAAGGGAGAGCTAGACTTAGTCCATTTTCTACTTTGATGCCTTGACCTAATCAGAAAAGATTCAAACCAAATAAGGCATATGCTGAAATTTGTCAAATCTAGGATGGATACAAGGTGTTTGAAATGTCTCTCCCTCCTATTTTATAGCTTTTAAATAGTCTGTATTAAAGTCAGCAGACATATATTGACTGAGTACAACTTTATGCAGGGAATCACCTGAGAACCAAACCATTCAAATGCATTTATAGTCTTCCAGTGTTCAGTTTAACAAGTCTGGATTGCTCACCAGTGATTTGAGCAAAAGGGAATATTTATACAATGGCCTGTCATTTCTATTATTTTCTACTGACAGTTCCCTTGTCATATCTCAGGACTATTGAAATAACTACATAGTTGGTTTTCTTGTTTCAGGTGTTTCAAGAGGCAAAAGGGAGGTTTTCTGCCCCAGTGGGCCCTTCCAGGGCACCAAGAATTCAGGTCCTTATGGCATTCAGTGGCCTTAATAATCCATTACCTCCTACTCCATATTGAAATCAATCCAAAACCAGATGATGCACATTTTCAGACTGTGTCCAGTTACACATCAAGGTGACACATTTATAAACCTTCTCAACTGTATACTTTGTTCTCTTTGTTCAGATTCTGTCAGAAAAAAAATCATATATATAAGCACATACCTCATACTTGACTATTTTCCAGTGGGAGAAAAAGGCAGTAGCACTGTTGTATTGAGAGAGCACACAGACCTGAAGGAGCCACAAGGTTCTCCTCCATGCAGGAGGATGCCATTTGGTGCAGGTCAGGTACCTAGGAGAATTCTGACCAAGTTGTATGATCTGGCTGCATTATGGTATGTTCCTACTTTTCCTTTGTCTTGGTCCTTCCTTCTTTCCTTCCTTCCTTCCTTCCTTCCTTCCTTCCTTCCTTCCTTCCTTCCTTCCCTCCCTCCCTCCCTCCCTCCCTCCCTCC
>NC_034595.1:37824631-37834363 GCF_900095145.1 Mus pahari | reverse complement strand
TTCTTCTTCTTCTTCTTCTTCTTCTTCTTCTTCTTCTTCTTCTTCTTCTTCTTCTTCTTCTTCTTCTTCTTCTTCTTCTTCTCCTTCTTCTTCTTTTTGCCTTTTTCTTAGTTAAAGAGTTTAGTTGTTGCTTGCATACTCTTTTAGTGAAGGTTGCCATTTTTAAAAATTCAGGCCACTGCTTATACTGATATTTGTTTGTTTTTTCTAAGTATAAAAGGGAATAATTCCCTGAAAATTCAGTGCCTCTGGACAGCTTCTTGGGTTGGTTCAATAGTATCTGGCTTTACTTTTACACGTGGCCATCTAGGCTCCTTACACAATACACAGTCCCATCCCTGACTGGCTCTGATGCTTCCTGAAGCAAAGGGAGATGAGCGCACTCACGGCCATTTCTCCTCCCCAGCTACTCTTCCATCCAACGGTAAGCCGTTCTAAGTGCGGAGATGTGAGCGACTTTTGAAAACATTCAAACTATGGAACCTGTGCGTTATGGTTTTCATCCAAATTTTATAATACAATTACACTAAAATTTACATAAAAGAGATATTTCTTGGAAGTCAAACTATCCCTAGGTAGCAAATGAGAGGACTCACGCGATCTGTACAGAAGAAAATCAGCTCTGGAATCCCTTCCCTTTTCCAGGGAAAGGAAAGCAGGGCCACCTGGGCTAACAGCTTGGCTCACTCCTCCACACGGAATACTGCACGAGCCGCCTCTCTTCCAATAAGATGTGCCCCTCCTGTCTGTAGCTAAGTCCTCTTTCACAACCACATTCACCTGCTCTGTTCTTTATCCTATCCCTGGTCCTCGCTTGATTTTGTTCTAGCTAGCTCACCCTGGCCACATGGCTCCATCACGGACTCTGCTCCCTACCTGCACGGTCCTTTCTCACCTTTCTTTCTAGACTTCCTCTCTAGATGTTCCTAGACTTCCATAGTAAAACAGCATTCTGGGGCAAAGAAGATGGTCCAGTGCCTAGAAAGCATAACAGCTAAAGTTCAGACCCCCAACCCCGACACCAATGCTACAGGCCGTGGTTGCCCACCTATAGCCCCAGCATTGGGAACAGAGACATGAGCAAGCTGGAGCAGACCGGCCAGCTAAACTAGCCAAATTGTGAGCTAGTGACAGTCCAGTAAGAAACTCTGCTTCAACATACAAGGAGAGTGATCACAAAACATACCACACCACATGGATATCTGTATGTGCATAGATATTCATGTGCTCATACATATCTAGACACATCTAGAAATGCAAATATATATGCATACATACGCACGCACGCGCGCGCGCGCGCACACACACACACACACACACACACTCAAAAAGAAAAACAATGAAGGAAACCAACCAGAAACCCTTCTCTGTTTTGTACTTCTCTCCAATTAGTGCTAAGCTTACTACCTGGGTCCTACCTCCCTCAAAGTAAACGACCTTAGGGAGGAAACTCGAGGCCACTGAACATAGGTCTCACTACATCAGCACAGTGAAAGGCTGTTGCTGTCAGTGAATGAATACATGTATAGATAACATGATGTCTCAATGCCCTCAAAATGTAATGTTGATAAAGTTGTGAAGTCTGCTTTCTAAGCACCTTAACAAATATTTAGAAAAGCTATAGTTGTCCTTACCAGCCACTATTAACATTAGAATATAGGATAATTACTATTTGTGTTTCATTGTTTGTGAATGAAAACCCAGTTCATTTCTTTCAATGACTCCCACAGTTCCAGCAGTTATACAGTGTTGCTTAACTTTTATTTGTCATTTATCTCTTTAAAAATCTGATTTAGTCTAAATAAATCTAGTGGATTTCAACCTAGAAAAATATGTGCATAATTAAAGTCCCTAGAAAATGTGCAGATGTATTAAACTCTAGAAGACCTCATCAATGACCTTTAAAAAGATACATGGGTATATCTAGGAATTATAAATAGAGTTTCTCCTGCCCTCAGTTGCACATCCAGGAAACTTTATGGAGTTATGCTATTTGTGCAGTGTGCACATGTGTGTGTGTGTGTGTGTGTGTGTGTGTGTCCACCAGAATTCATGTATTAAACCATGTGGAAACCCAGTGGAGAGATGTTGGATTGCATTTCAGCCATGTCTCTTTGCAGCTGTCAGACTGTCTGCACGCAATTGAATTTCTCTCTGATTCACTTTTCATATCTCTAAGAGGGGGAAATTTGTTTTAAACTTCGGTTATAATTAAGTCAGCAGATGTGGCTAAAGTCTCTTTAGTCCTTCTGACTTCACACGAACAAGTACAACAAATGTAACTTTTCTTTAGATGCTATTCTTTAATCACATGATCTAATTCCTCCTTATTTGGTACCCTTAGATCATCCATTCATCACACACACACACACACACACACACACGCACACACACACATATATGGAAAAGTTTTAAAAATCATATTTACTTTCCATACAGGAATACATATTGGTCTCTCAGCATTTCATTTTGTCTATATCTTTTCTAAAAATGGAACTAATTCAGACTTTATTACAGTTCACACAGAATGTAAGATTAAATCACTGTTGGATTACACGCAGAAATTAACCCAATTGTTGTTCTTCAAACTGGCACTATATTTGCTGCATTATATCAGCATCATCAAGCAAGAGTCAAAATTACATTATTCTAAATGTACACCAGATGGCTCTGGAGTGACATGGTTATTAAAAAAAATAAAAGCCCCGATTGTTTATAGTTTCCCCAAGGGCAGAATCTGTGTCTAATATGTGCCTGTAATTTATCCACAGCAGCCAGCGAAGGGACACAGGAGCAAAACATATTTTAATTTATGGTAATAGCAACAATTTGCCATTCTTTTCAGAGCATTAGTCTCTGCTAATTTGTTTAAAAAGAGTTCAATAATGACTTTAGAGAAACAACCAAACAAACAAATACAAAAAGGAGTTGACATTTTGGGTTTTTCAGGTACATCGGTTGCAAATGTCACAGTTTGCTTTCTATTACTGCAATAAAGCCCATGACCAAAAGCAACCTGGGGAGGAAAGGGTTCATTTTATATTACAGTGTACAGTCCACCATGAAGAGAAGTCAGGGCAGGTACTCACGCTAAGAATCTGGAGGCAGGAACTGAAGTAGAGGCCATGTTCCCAATGCTCAGCCTGCTTTGTTATACCTCCCAAGACCACCAGCCCAGAGGTGTAACCACCCCCAAGTAAGCTGGTCGTCCCTTATCAATCATTAATCAAGAATATGCCCTACAAGTTTGCCTCCAGGCAATCTGATGGAGGTATTTTTTTTAGTTGAGATTCTTCTTCCCAGATGACCCTAGTGTGAATCAGGTTGACAAGAGCATTAGCTGGGACAACAAAGGACAAGCAAGAGCTGGCACTCTTGAGTACAGAGGCTCGATTTGGTCTAAGGATGCACAGTGGTGAATGTGCTACTGAGCAGTGAGTGACCTGGGTAAGAACTTTAGGCCAAGTACCTTTACTCATTGTCCAGCTAATCTTTTCACTGAAAATAAATAAATAAATAAATAAATAAATAAATAAATAAATAAATAAATAGCTGCACTCCAACTTTAAGCTGGTCTTCTCAGAGTTTAAAGAAGAAAATGGATATGAACTGCCCCCATGGAAGTCCCATTGCTCAGTGCTCAAGAAGCAGCAGGAGGAACACAGGAACATTGAAAAATAAAAATGAAGGGTTTTCTTTTTTATTTCCTTTAATAATTTTACTTCCCTTTCTTTTGACCTGAATATAAATATGACTACAATTCAATTAGTAACAAAAACAAAAAGGTAAAAACTTTCTCTAAAATTTAAGAGCCACCAATCCATTTGCCCAAGTTCCCTTGTAGATAACCTTTGTTCAAAATTTCCCAATCCCTTATCATTTACTGAATTTCTTTAGCCTTACTACGAAGTCAGTGTTTTAGGGTTTTTGTGCTGCAATAGAATTTCATGACCAAAAGCAAGTTGGGGAGGAAGGGGTTTTTATTTATTTATTTATTTATTTATTTATTTATTTATTTATTTATATTTATTTGCCTTACACTTGCACATACTAAGTAGTCTTTCATTAAAGAAATCTAGGACATAACTCAAACAGAGCAGAAACCTGGAGACAGCAGCTGATGCAGAGGCCCTGAAGGGGTACTGCTTACTGGCTTGCTCCTCTTGGGTTGCTCTTCTTACTTTCTTATAGAACCCAGGACCATCAGCCTTGGGATGGCCCTACCCACAATAGACTGGTCTAATCCATTCCACAGATGCCCAGGCTAAGCCTGTGGATGTTATCCTATCCCTATTTCTCACAGGGCATCAGAAGTACATAATTGCTCATTTTCCCCTCCCCATCATAATTTTGATTTTTGAATATTCAATTTTCACATTAAAGTATAATGCCTTTGTCAAATGTCGTTCTGTGCCAGTTGTGTTTTAGCTTTTGTTTTGTTAATGTGATGTATCATGCTGATTAATTCAAGAATTTTAAGCCATCCTTGCATGTCTGGGGTGAATCACACTTGGTTGCAATATAAAATTCTTTTGCTTTGCTAATTTCATTAAAGGATTTTGGTTTTGGCTTATAGCTGTTAGTGATGCTGGCCACATAAAAAAGTATTTGCAAGTTCCTCTAGCTAAGTTTTTAAAAAATGAATTTAGTAAATATTGTATTGACTCTTTTTGAATGTTTGGAACAATTCAGCTACAAAGCTGTCTGGTCTTGGGCTGTTTTTGCCTATCTCCCCCCTTTTATGATTTATTTATTTATTTGTTTGTTTTAATTATATGAGTATACTGTAGCTGTCTTCCGACACACAAGAAGAGAGCATCAGATCCCATTACAGATGGTTGTGAGCCACCATGTGGTTGCTGGGACTTGAACTCATGAGAACAGTCAGTGCTCTTAACTGCTAAGCCATCTCCCCAGGACCTGTCTCCCCTTTTTTACTTGTTATCCATGTGTTAAGGGTTTTTGGCTCTTTCCTGACTCACTCCGGATAAGCTCTATTTTTATTTGTATTTTTTCATTTCCTGTGTGTTTGTGTATGTGCAGTCTTCCCTGCTTGCGTGCACATGCTTACACGTGTATGTGCATGCACGTATAGGCTAAAGTTCAAGGCTGGGTGCCTTGCCTTAACTGTTTCCCATCTTATTTTGAGACAAGATTTGTCGCTGAAGCCAGAGCTTCCTGATTTTGCTAGGCAGGCTGGCCAGTGAGCTCTAGTGATCCATCTGTGTCCAGCTCACCCTTGCTGGGTTCCAGGGTGTGTGCCACAGCACCTGGAATTGTAAGTGGATTCTAGGCATCCAGACTTACATCCTCATGCATCGGCAGCAAATACATCTACTGACTGAGCCATATCCCCAGCCACAAGTTGTGTTTGCAATGTACTTACCCATTTCTTCTTGGCTTCCTTTTTTTTCTTTTTCTTCTTCTTTTTCTGTTTTTTCTTTTCCTTTTTCTTTTTCTTTTTCTTTTTCTCTTTTCTTTTCTTTTCTTTTCTTTTTTTTTTTGTCATAGGGTTATTCAGGGTTGTCCCTGGTGACCCTCCAGATTCCTGAGGCATGTGTTATAATTTTTCAACTTATTTTAAATTAGTTTCTGCTTGGCATAGTGGTGCATGACTTTAATCCCAGCACTCAGGAGGCAGAAGCAGGTGGATCTCTGTGTGTTTGAGGCCAGCTGGTTTACAAAGTGAATCCAGGACAGCCAGAGCTACACAGAGAAACCCTGTCTTAAAACAAACAAACAAACAAAGAAATAAACAAAGAAATAAACATTTTCTTATATTCCTTATTATCATATTAATTCTAGTAACTGCTCGCAATGTACCTCAGCTCTTGGTGTTCCTGACTAGATGTTGGTATGGCAAATACACGAGAATGCAGCAGATTTACAAGCCATTTCACAGAACCATAGAGATCCCGGACTTACCCATATTTCCTTATACACTTTAGCTCACAGAAATTTCAACACACATTTTTGGCATATAAAAAATAAATCCACAGACATTGTACCACTTATTGGCTGAATCATACCAGCAACTGATTCATCAGCTCATATTAGCTCTTGCCTTTGGCTACCCTGTGCACGGAAGATCCCGCCCACGCACACAGGTCAGATACCTCCACTCCATTACCATAGCTATTACAGAATTTTCAGTAATCCACTCTTGTCCTTCATTCAATCACATGTAACCATCTGGAACCTTATGCTGTGCCTGTATGCTGCGCCTTAATAATATGATTCTCAGCTATCTATCCTTTCACACAGAGCAGCATTGGAGTCTACCACAGAGTCTCCCTCACCTAAACCAGGATTAATCAGGGACCTAGGAAGAGTCAACCCCATCTTCCTGTCTGTCATGATTTCCCACATACTTGTTTTAAAAGATTTTTTTAAATGATGTAAATATGTGTGTATCTGTGTGTGGGGGCAGGTTATGTATGCATGTTTGTGTCTGTATGGGCTTGTGCATGCAGATGTAGTTCACGCGAATGTCATAGCTGTCACCAGTTCCCCAGAAGCTGGTTTACAAGTGGCTGAGAGCTGCCAGACATGGATGCTAAGAACCAAACTCGGGTCCCCGGAAAAAGCAGCAAGTGCTTTTAAGCACTGAGTTGTCTCTCCCCAAACACGCGATGTTTAAAAGCTGTTCGATTTATATGTTCAGAATCAAATTTTCACAATCTGGAACTAGCAGACTTAGTCAGGACTATAGCGTTCACTACTTCCTTATTAACAGCTAGAAGTCTGGACTTCACTAGAATAACATTCCCAACGCCTGACTTCCATATGCTGTATAGAGTACGCAAATTACTTTTTGATATTTTAGGAATACCCCAACTTCTACCATTAAGCAATGTCAATGTAAACCATCACCTTTTAATAACACCAGAAAAATGCTCAGCTATTGACAGAATCTCTAAAGCTCTTAATCTCAAATAATATTACTCTCATAAATGTTCCTTAAATAGCTACAGCCAGGATTCTCTCCAACTCACTGCATCTACCATAAGCACTCTCTAAAACTACTTCAAGTAGTCAATTATTTGTCACATTATATCACAAGAAATCACAGAGGTCTATTTTTAATTTTGATTTGTATCTTTCCTTGTCTGATCTGGCTTGTTACGAACTTGCTGGTTTCACTTAAATGTATCTCATACTGTAATACTATATACCTTAAAGATACACAAATCTAACATCCAAAAAGAAACGCATTTGAGGAGTTCTTATTAGTAGATTGAAAGGAAATTTCTAATACAAAAGTCAGGATTAATGCTAATCTTCTACACCGTTGATGGAGAAGACTTAGGGCACAGAAGACAACATGGTCAAAGGTAACAGAATGAAAGTAAGAAGTGGGAAGAGGGCCCTTGTGCAGTAGTAGTGCTGAAGAAAGATGCAATGTTTAAGCACTTGAACTAGGCAATGCACACCAGGCTATTGGTCAGTATGTGATTTGAATCTAGGACTATCTGGGTTTAAAGACCAGGGTCATGCCCTGTACCATAACTTCTAAGGAGTTTGAATTGTATCCTCTATGATGGCCCTTATAGACAAAAAAAAAAAATGTTTGGTGGCTGAATAGAGAAATCACTATGAACACTAATGATTCTAATTTCCTTTACACAATACTTTAGGTGCAGAAACTGTATGAAAATGGACAAACTGTAAGCTCCCACTGGAAATACCAGTCTTCCTGTGATGTCATCCTGAGAGGTTGCAGGTCACTTAGACTAGTCCTAGGCAAGATCATAGTCAACCATTCCACTGCAAAATTCTTCCCAGGTACATGTCTACTGGCTAATGAGTACCCCCACCCCAATAATCAGGTCAAGAGGCTGGTATGTAACCTGGATCACTCAATGCAGAGAAAGGCAGCCAATTTTGTTGAACATTTTGGGGACACATACTAGACAATGTTGCCACACTATTGCTCATTTAAATTAGAAAGGCGGAGAGAGCTTTATTGTCCGGCTTCTTAGCTTCTCCATGGAAATTCTTGTCCTGGATTTTGAAGACAATTATTAGGAAGTATTTGGCTCCTTGTTCCTATTTCTTGTTATTTAAAAAATGTGATTTGTTTTCTTTTACATTCTTAAATACAGTGATAAATGATTTCATCTCCCACTTCCAACAACACCAGTTAGCCACTCCTTACAGGCAGGATATATACTCAGCTAGTGCTACGTGGGGTTCCAAGAGGTGTGCACACAGCTACCTCTGGCACTCCTCATCTATTTTCAAGACAAGTGTTTTAGGAACCTTGGCAACTTCTTCTACCAAAGTTGTCAGTCAGAAAGGAGGTTCCGATTCACTGTCAACAGTGCAGATTGAGACCAATTTGTAAATTATAATTTGTAAATTATAGGGCCGCATTTATATTTATTTTCTATTTCTATTATCTAGATTTAAAATTACACATTAGGATCTTGAAGATTGTAGAGAAATTACCAAGCACTCCTCGGGAACATCCATTTAAGATTTTTTTGAAAAGGAAAACAGTGTAGAAATTGTTCCCATGGATGGAAATTGCAAGTTTACACCCATGACTTTAAATAGGAATTGCAGGTGAAAAGCCCATATCTAGCTGTTCTGCAATACAGTATTGAGGGAAGTTAACGCTCCAGGGAAGAGGGCTGAAATTCTTCATCTGACCACCAGAGGGCGATAGAGTGTGCGCAATGATGCTTCAGTGCCTTTTCTGCTAAGCTGCCAAATCTGCTCTACACTGACTAGGAAATGACAAATTAAAGAATGGGTCAGGATAATGATAAATTTTATCAAAATAATTGCATAAGAATATGTCAAAGATAGTGTTTATAATATAAATATTAGTAACAGAATAAAACCTGGTACCACACAGTGTTGGTTATTATGTAACTCTCTAATGTTGTGATATCTTTTCAAATGCAAAATAATACAAAAATATCCATCTGACTATTTACAGTTATAAATTGTGTTTCAACTGTATGACCTGGTCTTAAATTAAAGGTTTGTCTCTCAGAGTCAATTTATATTAACTCCCTGAATTTAAAACAAAACAAAACAAAACAAAACCTATTTTAGATGGACAGAATCAGAATTGTTTTTCTGAACTGCTCATAGGGTTTTCTAAGCTGCTCATAGGGTTTTGTGTACACAAAATGTACACAAAAGAAGCCATACCCTTTCTCAAAACTCCAAAGCAACACAGTTAAACAACGGGGCATGGAATATGAATGAAGTCAGAGAATGAAAACCAAAAGGCAGATGCCAGTGTAACTGTGAATACTGACATGGAGCAAGTCCAGACAGGAAGGATGCTCCAGGGTTCCTCTGAGCACTGTCATCATCCTGACATGCTACACAGATGTGCTGTTCCAGGCCACACTGAGTATGTAGTGATAGAAGATAAATGGTGCTAATTCCAGGTACTATTAAACAGGCAAGCACCCCCATCCTCCTCATTGGAGAACTAAGGGCCGCTGTGTGGGACACTCTTTCTGATGGTCCTCTTTCTGATGGCCCTCATCTATATTGAAAGTCTGCAAGACTGTAAAATTAGAGAACACAGCATGCTATCTACTCGTTATCTGGATCTGCATTCACTTGAAGACACTGAATGTCACTAAAGACCATGAAGTTTAAAAACACCCAAATCCATTGTTTTTAATAGCTGAGTAGTACTCCATTGTGTAAATGTACCACATTTTCTGTATCCATTCCTCTGTTGAGGGACATCTGGGTTCTTTC
>NC_034595.1:37822162-37824066 GCF_900095145.1 Mus pahari | reverse complement strand
AACCCTATAGGTGGAACAACAATATGAACTAACCAGTACCCCCAGAGCTCATGTCTCTAGCTGCATATATAGCAGAAGATGGCCTAGTCAGCCATCGTGAAGAGAGGCCCCATGGTCTTGCCAACTTTATATGTCCCATACAGGGGAACACCATGGTCAAGAAGTGGGAGTGAGTGGGCAGGGGAGCAAGGCAGGGGGGAGGGTATAGGGGACATTCGGGATAGTATTTGAAATGTAAATGAAGAAAATATCTAATAAAATAATTTTAAAAATTGCACACAGACTGGTGTAGGAGGCAGAGGATCACGGAGGGATTTCGTTATTTTATGTGTGCACACTCGTTTACCCCCTCCCCCCCAAACAAACAAACATCCAAATCAAGGGCTCAAGTCTGTGCTTTGCATCGATGATTTTAAACTAAGACATCTTTATCTCCCCGTGATTGCTTCAGTGATTTCACATGTTCATGAGCCTGGGAGCTTTCTCAAGCAGACCCTTGCAACTGAAACAAACAAACAAACAAACAAACAAACAAGACATATGTTGTGTTCTGAGTAACTGATGACCACTGCAGAATCAATAGCATTGATTGCTCAGACAGCAACCCCTTCTGCACTTTCCAAAAGGTTATATGCGAACCACGTATGGCTTTTTCTTCATAGTCTCCTGAAAACACACCAAAGCTTAATTTGATTTCCAAGCTTTGGAAGTAAATTAGTGTAATGATGCTAACCATGACTGCATGGTCATATAATAAAGCTAGACATAGGCATTGAAAGCAACAGGCAGCCTTGCAGTGTCTCATCTTTTGAGAAATGTACAAATTACGTCAGAACCTACCCCAACTTGGCAAAATAATTGCAAACAAATATTTCCTATCACTACGGCAGATTTTGTCCATGTCCCTCTCAGGAAGTCAGCAGTCTTTGATGTGAGCAGTATAGGTTGTCTCAACCACAAACACTTGGCTGAGGTTGGGATCTCCAGATATGGCTAGGTGCAGCAGTATGTTGGTACTATCATCAGAACACCATGCACGGATTCTGTGTGAGTTCACTGACAGCTTAGCATTTAAAATGAACAACAGCCATCACTATAGGTTGGGAGGTGGCTAAAACCATGTCTATTAGAATTAAGAAGAGACAAAAAAGAAAGACTTAGGGTTGTTCTAAGAGCCAAGCTAGAAAAGGAGAGCAAGCTTTGTGAACATATTTTCAAACAATGTAACCATGGTCAGTAAATGATACAAAAAGAGAGAAGACAGGAAATCAACCTCCAGAGACATCAGCAAAGCCACAAGTAGCCTTTAGCTTGGGCTTTTTGTCCTTTCATTGCTTCTGCTGAGATCGAAGGCTGTGATTAAGTGAAGGATCACAAATACCAAATACCCCTGAGACAGGGTGTTGTGTTATCCTACCAGGAGTTGGGAGTTGGATAACCACAAGAGAGTGGCTAGATTCTACCTTCGTTCCTACTTCTTGTAAATATGTGGCATTTTTATAACTATTAGAGGTAATGTGCATACATATTGTATGTGAGATATATATCGCAGCTCTCAAAACATATGGAGGAAATAAATACACTTAAATATGTTTCATAGGGAGGGAGAGATGGTATCTTTACAACACAGAGAACTGGAAACTACTCCCATCTCCAAATGTTTCTATTCTTAGAAAATTCCTACCCACATTATCAAGATTAACAATGCTAATAGGCCATGTGGATAGCATCTATTTGATAAATAATGGTAAAGGCACATCCTTCTAGAGAACTCAGTAAAATCTGAACAATGTTTAGAATTTTTAATAGTAGCAGACTAAGTATGATTCCTTAGTCATGACACACATTCTCTCTCTCTCTCTCTCTCTCTCTCTCTCTCTCTCTCTCTCTCTCTCTCTCTCTCT
>NC_034595.1:37811348-37822027 GCF_900095145.1 Mus pahari | reverse complement strand
TCTCTCTCTCTCTCTCTCTCTCTCTCTCTCTCTCTCTCTCTCTGTGTGTGTGTGTGCATATGTGTGTTTATAAATCACAAGAGAATCTGAGTGTGGGGTATCTATCTATATTAATTTTGCAATATTTCTATGAATCTAGAACTGTTCCATAGACTCAAAAAATAACCTAATTAAAAAATGGGGTACATAACTAGACAGAGAATTCTCAACAGAAGCACTTAAAGAAATGTCAACATCCTTAATCATCAGGGAAATGCAAATCTAAACAATACTGAGGTTTCACCTTACACCAACCAAAATGGCTAAGATCAAAATCATGCTGGCACTTCTCCATTGCTGGTAGAATTGCAAACCGGTACAACCACTCTGGAAAACAATCTGGAGGGTCCTCCAAAAATTGGAAATAGCTCTACTTGAAGACTCAACTATACCATTCCTGGAAATATACCCAAAAGATTCCCCACCATGCCACAAAGACATATGCTTCACTATGTTCATAGCAGCCTTATTTGTAATATCCAGAAGATGGAAACAACCAAGATGTTCCTCAAGTGAAGAATGGATACAGAAAATGCAGTTCATTTACATGATGGAATACTATTCAGCTGTTAAAATGAGATCATGAAGTTTGCAGGCAAATGGATGGAACTAGAAAATATCATCCAGAATGTGGTAACCCAGACCCAAAGGACATGCATGGTATGCACTCACTTATAAGAGAATATTAGCCAAAATGTTCAGAATACCCATGTCACAACTTAAAGTCCATAGGAAAGTTAACAAGAAGAAGGCCCAAGTGTGGATACATGAAACCCACTTAGAAGGGGAACAACATAATCATAGGAGGTAGAGGAAAGGAGAAAACAAAGTGGGAGAGGGGAGAGGGAGGAAAAAGGAGGGGCAGGACCAGGTATGGGGAGAAACAGGAAGGATGCCCAGAGGGCCAGGAGAATGAAATGAAATATGCAGCAGTGGGAGTTAGGGGGCAGAGGGAACCTCTAGAAAGTCCCAGAGACCTGGGATGTGAGGACTCAATGGGGATGACGTTAGCCGAAATATGCAACAGTGGGAAGAAGGAACAGGAAGAGACCATCTCCAGTAGATAGACATGGCCCCCAGTTGAGACAGGGAGTCACACACCCTTCTTCAAAATTTTTAACCCAGAGTTATTTATGTCTAAAGGAAATGCAGGACTGAAAGAAACAGCAGAGACTGAAAGAAAGGCCACCCAATGACCCACCCAATTTGGAATCTATTGCATGAATGCACACCAAATCCTGACACTATTACTGAGGCCATATTGTGCATGCAGACAAGTGTCTGGCATGGCTGTCCTTGCAGAGGCTACACCAGCAACTGACTGAGACAAATGCAGATACTTACAGCCAACTATTGAGTTGAGGTTGGGGACCAATATGGAAGAATAAGAGGAAAGACTGAGGGGATTGCAATCCCATAGGAAGAACAACAGTGCCAAGTAATCTAAACCCCTCAGAGCTCCCAGAGACTATGTCAAAAACCAAGGAGCATGCATGGGCTGGTTGGTGCCCCCTGGCACATGTGTAGCAGAGGGCTGTCTTATATGGCCTCAGTGGGAGAGAATGTGCTTAATCCTGCAGAAACTTGATGTCCCAGGGAAGTGGGATGCTGGTAGGAGTGGGTAGGCAGGTGAGGGAGCACCCTTTCAGGGGAGAGGGTGGGATGATGAACTGGAGGAGTAGGGATCAGGAAGGAGGGGAAACTTTTGGAACGTAAATATATAAAATAATTTAATAAAGATAAAAAGATACAAGAAATCTGTTGTTCAACCCTCCACAGATCATAGATGGCACATTTTAGGATATGGTGGTGAGACCGAGGGGAAACTGATTTTGAGTCATTCAGACAGATATACTAAGGTCTGCTGAATCACACATAAAATGCACACAAGTGTTTTTTTTTTTTTAAGTGTTTTTAAGGAATACTTAAAAAAAATGGTTAGCTGAATGTCAATGTAGCTTTTTATTGCTCAGTAAAATGGTAATGAGACAGGAACAATTCCTAGTCTCGGGGACAACGAGGGATACATTCTAAACCCAGGCAAAGAAGATCCACTTCTCATCTGGGCACTCTTATTAGCACGTACACTAATTCAATTCTAATACTCTGAGTCTTTGTCTGTGAAATGGGGCTCACAGAACATTTGGGTCATATCTATAAGAACAGATGCGCAAAAAAAATGTCAGTTTTCTTTTTCAGCTACTTCTATTCTCAGCAGCTGCTGTCTGCCTGGATGTTTCCCAGGTCTTCCAGTATAACATATTCCCAATGAAGCTCCCTCATGGACCCGTTTCCTTGCCAACATATTTTTCTCCCAGACTTCCTGAACATCATACATAGACCTTCAGTCCATCGCCCACCCAGTTGTTCTTGCCATACATATGAGCGCTGTTCCAGATCCCATCATATTCCTCATGCTTATGTATGCAGCCCTTCACTACATCCTCTTCACCTGTGAAGTCATTCATTACCTTGTGCACATCCCTCCCTCTGGCGACGCCTCCTTCTCCTAAGCATTCTCCACCCACATCCAAAACCTGCAGAGCTTTCCCCTTCTAGGCTCCCTAACTCCAGCTTCTCCACCACACAATCTCCATCCATTTCTCAGGGGACAGATTTCAAATGTGAATCAGAGCATGTTACTCCTATTCTTAGAAGACTTCAAAGCTGAATCATAATAACTAGGAATAATATAAAATCCCAACATATTACAGAGGAGGCACTTCTGTAGATGGTACTGAGCACATGTTCTTCTTGCTGTCAGCACCACAACATAAGACTGGTTAAGACCTCAGGAGACTGATGTTGATGGCTGCTCCCTATACAAAGAAATTTTCAAAGCTGATTTTCTCTCATTTTCCATGGCATTTTTGCTACCATCTTTACAATTTTGAAAGCCTCTGGAGGGAAGATGGCTGGGTTCCTTACACACAGATAATGCTCTGGCACAGAGGAAGAACTTGCTTTCAGATACACTGAATGTTTCTTTTTAAAAAAGCCTCCAGAAGAAAATGAGATGCATCTGATTTATAACAGTATTCATATGCTGAGATGGGAAAGCAGGCTTTTGTCTATAACCAAAGTGATATTTTTATCACTACTGTACAATTGACCTAGAGGCTATTTCTCTAAATAATGATGCCAGAAAACATAAAGAAAATAATGCCACTGCTGGCATGTGTATTTAGAAAGGCAGACATGTTTGGTGATCAGGACATTTCATTTATCAGAATGGATCAGAGTAGAGATAGAAGGAATACACATGAGTTGAACTACAGAGGCCTAACTACAGATACCCACTCCACTCAATCCATTAATCCATTTACTCATTCAACCAACAAAGAGATATTGATTGAAAGCTAACTATGACTCTAGCACTCTCCTGGATTTACATATACATCTGTTGAGGAAAAAGAAAAATTTGTCAGAAACCCTAAAGACATGAGTTCAGTAAAGAAATAATTCAGTTCTGAGCCCTGGGTATGAGGAGACACAAGCAACAGACACTGAGAAATAGCAGCCAGGGAAGTAGGAGGCAAATGAAAATGTGCCGTTCCAGAAGGCGGGTACACAAGGCTTCCAAGTGGGCCGCTGGCTTTACACTGTGGAGATCAGTGGCTAAGCTAACAATGCAAGTTTGGGTGGAATGGCCAAGGTGAAAACATGATGGAATGAAATTAAGAGGTCGGGGGAAGGAAAGGGTAGATATGGAAGCAGCCAGAATAGAACACACTTGAGAGGTTTTTCTTTCCAAGGGATACTAAGGAGAGTGAGATACCAGCCCATACAGAAGGTACCAGAAGCTTCCAAAATGTTCTCTCAAGGAAGCAGGAATAAAATTCCCTGGAGTTTGCGAAAATATCTACCACAGAAGTAGAACTGGTATGAGCTGCTGGGATTGTCCAGCATGAGAAACCTCTGCTCAGCCTGTTGAGGAGGCTTAAGAAAGGAAGTGCTACATTTTAGCAAATTGTTGCTTAAACAGAATTGATAAATGGTGTCTGGGTTGGAAATCAGAAACAATGTCCCCACAGGGAAGGGAATTAGGCAAAAATAGCTATTCCAGATTAGTGTCTTTCAGCCTTTCAGCTCTCATTTGCTGTAAGATCTATTCTCAGTTACTTGATGGAGAGCCCATGGAATATTAGCATCAGTTTTCTAAAAGTGAACGGCACGAAGCTCCCACGGATCCAGACGCCCCTCCCTCCGTTGTCCTCCAGTTTCAGTCATCATCACTGTTTGAAGGCAAAGGTAAAGTGTGTGTGTTTGAGACACTGTGTTTACCTTTCCAGTTACAGACAGTGTCTGATGTGCACATGGCCCTGCACATTTTATAATAATGTTGAACAAGGCTTAGGGAGGGCAAATTTCATCCCACATCTTCTCTCCAGGCTCCCTCATATGTTCCATCATGCATGGAGCACTCATTGTGTGCCAAGGCCTCTTCTGTCTGTCTTCTTGTCGAGAGTCTATATTTCAGCCATGCAAGGGTACTTTCCCAAGTATTACCCTAGCTTCTAGCCAAGGGCTCCAACCCTTTCCTTAGTCAGCTTGTAATTGTTACTCTGGACTCAAGTGCAGAATTCTCTAGAACTTCTAACCTCCTCCGTATAGATCAGGCAACATACTGAAATGAGATACTGTGTACAGTACATACTTAAAGAATCCCAGGAGCTCAGAACAGATAGTAGACAGCAGTTCTGCAGACCGTGAGCAATTGGCAGATAGGAAGGAGCCCAGATAGAATCAAATGCTTGCCTGTGCATCTGGCTACTGTTTTCCTGTGTGCAATGCCTTGCTTGCCTCTTAGCTCATTGTAGAAAGCACTCAATTACTTAATGGTGAGGGAAAATATCTATGTGACTTATTAGTGCCACTCTGGAGAAAGATGTGTGGAATGCTTGTTGACTGAGGGAAAATACTGGAGGCAGAGACAAATCAGTTTATAACTTCAGGGGTAATAGGGACCTTCGCAGTTCTTTAATCTCATTATTATTTTTAAAAATATCTTATGTTATTTCTATAACATGTTGGCCAAAAGTCTCTGAGTTCAGGCCACAAAATTTCCCATAAGATACATTTTTTTTTTTTTTTTTTTTTTTGGACAACAAACTTTTGTAGAAACGTATTTCTAAAATGGCCATGATGAGGCTCAGGAGGTAAAAAGCTGATGACACCAGTCAAAGTCTGGTGACAAAACCCACATTGGGAAAGGTCAACCCAACTCTGCGATTTCCACACATGGGCCACGGCTTGCGTACCACCCTTTATATATACTCCCCGTACACGCACATGCTCGCACACATACATATGCACACATCCACAGATATGATGATGTTGGTGATGATGATTAGTAGCACTAAATAAAAGGAAAAGAAAGTTATCACTCACGTTTGTCTAAAATCTATTTCTTTTCAGACTTGGCTTTTTGGCATGTGGGGTGGGGAGGGCACTTAAACATAAAGCCTGCATCATTTCTCAGTTTCTCATTCTTTAGTTCTTTACTATTATTATGCCCTCTTGAACTTCTCACGTGTATCATGTCTCCAATTCATCCTTCAGCACTAATCATGCAAGCCAGTGTTCCAGCTTCATCTTCATGGTGGGTGCTTTTCTATAGCCTGAAATAATAACCACTTCATTTGCAGTTTCCCTCAACTGTTTCAACTAGAGTGAAGGGAGGAGCTACAGGTGTGGGCTAACCTTCCCCCTACCTATAAGGATGGTGTATTGTTAATGGGAAATAATCATGTTTCCTTGTCTACATAGGCTGTGGAGCATCTCTTCTCCATCCTTTCCCTATATAAATGGGATGCCTTGCAATGCCTCTAGTTAAATTCTTAGTTGACGCCACATGGAATCCTGTAAGATGAAAGGTCTGTCAATGGGATGAAGTGAATGATAGAAGCATGACAATTTGAGCTGGTGAAAGGGAAGCTAGTAATCAAAACAGAATAAATAAAATGATAAATTATCATTTATAGAAAATATAAGAGACCACAGAGGAGGACCTGGGTAACCACTGGTGAATTGTAGTCATAAGTTGAAAGTTTGGAATCATCGTATTTTTATCTACAAATAAGGATTACAAACGTATTGTAGAATTAAATTTCCAATATTTAAATTTCTTGTTAAGTACTAGAGTTAGCATTTAGAAGTAGAATTTATGTTCCTATGAATAAATAGACACAAGCAGGACAGAAGGGTGTGGCCTCTGTCCTGGGCAGAGATGAGGATTTATGAAGGAGGAATCTATGAATCAATAGAAGGGGCTGACTGTCTCTTTTTTGCTCTTCCATATCCAGGTACCCTAACCACAGGCTACAGCTTGGATAATACTACCCAAAGCCCATGCAGCAAGAGCTTAGTTTTAAGGCTGTAGCAATGTTGAGAAGGATGGAACCTTTAAGCAGCATGGCCTAGTGGGAGTTAATGGGCAAAGTATCCTTGAAAGACATCTAGGGCCTATAGCCTTCCCTTTCTACCTTTACCCCCAGCTTCCCTGAGATATGTTATATTTGCCTACTCATGATCAGATTATATACCTGATCATAGGTGAGAAGAAAACAGGGCCACTCTTTGCATTCACCAACAAACCCATGGTCAACCTCGAGCACACATTAAGGGCATCATTTCTTCCCGGGCTGGTGAAATGCATGAACTCAGAGCCTGATCTGAGAGGAATCAGTGTGGTGAAGTGATGCCAGAAGGCCAGTCCAGTTGGTTCTAAGCTGGGCATCTCTTGAGGGAGTTTCTTCACTGAAGCTGGCAAGAACATCATTCATGGCAGCGACTCAGAGGAAAGTGCTTAACAAGAGAGCCCGTGGTTTAAACATGAAGAACAGACTGACTACAAGTCTTATGCCCATGACTGGGTCTAATATGAGTTGGATAAACCAGGGTCCTTTTCACCATCACTGATGGATCCCTGGTCACAGTTCTTCGTTCCATAGAGTGGATGGATTATCTTTTCTAAGACATATTCACCAATAAATTCTTTCAAACTAAAAAAGTACCCCAAGACAAACAAATAAACAACAACAACAAAACTAATAGGGCCAATCAATTACACACTAAAAACTTTGAAACTATGAGACAAAATTGCTTTCTTTNTTTTTTTTTTTTTTTTCCTTTTTGGTTTTTCGATACAGGGTTCCTCTGTATAGCCCTGGCTGTCCTGGAACTCACTCTGTAGACCAGGCTGGCCTCAAACTCAGAAATCCGCCTGCCTCTGCCTCTCGAGTGCTGGGATTAAAGGCGTGTGCCACCACGCCTGGCCAAAATTGCTTTCTTGCCTTAGTGCAGCAACCTGACAACACCACAGTCTTTCCAGAGTCTAAGTCCTCACTGAAGCTGCTGCCAAATGCAAGACGTGATGAAGTCAACATTCTGTCTTTACGTGAGAAGGTTATGACAGCCTCTAGTGACATTGTAGAAATATTCACGTAATTATTAATATCTAGTCTATAGTATTTATGGTGAAAATAAATATGGACTTCTAATTTATTTATCTTCCAGGTTATAACATAGACTAGGGTAAAAATTCTCTATATGATGTTTTGAAGTAAAATAGAAGAAAACCCATTTCAATTCCAAACAACTGGCTGTATTATTCTTTTACTGGTTTACTTAATAAACACCTTACATAGGCCAGAATCTTGACTAAAAATATAAAAGAAGATGAGACCCCCAAGGAGCTAGCAACCATATCTGTCCCTTCCTTGTCCTGAAATAATTATGATATGATTTGTTATAATTCATGTCATATAAGGTTTTATGGGAATCCATGGTCTTAGGTAACAGAACATGAGACAAGGTTTCAATATATACTATATTGGCTGCCATTCGAGGGGATGGGCAGTCATCTTGCATGGAGTTGACCTAGAAGTCTATGAAGTTTTGACTTACAAATAATTTCTAATACAATTCTTAGAGTAAATATCATCTGTTGTTAAATTAATAATCGCTATTCCCCTATGCATTCAACATACAGCCAATACTCTGGCTTGGCCCGTACTGCAGAGTCCCCAGCAGTAGTCTGCTCACTGTCTTAATAATCCCTGGTTTCCTCTGACAAGAAAGTGGGGTAAACGAAGGGTATTGTATCTGTGGAGACTCATGCATAAAGCCTAACAAATGGTAGATTCTAAATGATTATGGAATGAGAAAAGGACTTTTAATGCAGGCTATCAATCCTAGTAGTAAACTGTCCCTCTGTCAAAGGAGCAGGAAGAGGTGAGTCAGGAAACAAGTTCACCCTATAAGGGAAAAGCCCTCTGTGCCTTGCTAAGGTTGAAGTCTGTAGATGAAGTCTTTTGAGTGGGGAGTGATAAGACCATGACCTTGTGTGTGTGTGTTTGTGTGTATTTGTGATTTATATATATTAATGATGAAACTCAAGTATAAATATAAAATTTATTTCTGTTTCATAAATATTCAATAACTTCAAGTTAATTTTGTATAACATTTTCAGTACACTTGGTCTTTTGGCTATGACGAATCATATAAAGTCAGATGTGGATTTATGAAGACCACACGTCTTCATGACAGCACTCATAAAGCCTCAGATTTTGGGGCACTTTGAATTTTGAACTCAATCAGTAACGTGAGTCAGAGAAAGGAAAGCAGGAACAAAAGGAAGAAAGGGAGGAGGAGGGGAAGAGGAGGAAGCAGAGGAGGAGGAAGAAAATGAGGAGCATGAGGAGGAGGAGGGGAGGAGGAGAAGGAGGACGGGAAAGGGGAAGAGGTGGAGGAGGACGACTGGGAGGAGGAGGAGGAGGCAAGCAGTAGAGAGGTGTTACAGGATGGAGGGTCACAAATGCAGTTTTCCAGCTCAGACACACAGTTCATTTAGGTTGCCTCAAAAATTACACTTTTCCCGTCTACCACTCAGCTTCTCTCTACCTCTCTTAGAAAGTAAGTGCAACTGAAGTTGAAATGGTGACGACAAGACTGGACCCTCAAACGTGAGTTCCATTAGAAGACTAGCAGGATCTATCCAAGTTAACAGATAATTAAGGAAATAGAAATATTGAAATAGAAGACTAACAGGCATAAACAGAAGTGAAATATATTCCACCAACTCACAAAGGCTTTTGTTAGTTTAATATATACCTCAGGCAAGAATAAAGAAAGATAAGTATCTAGGGATATTTTAATTGAACTATATAGAACAATAATTATTCCACAAATGATTGTATTTAATTTTAAGTATCCTAAAGCAAAATTCATCTTTTTCTTTTCCACATTAATTATCTTCAGCATTGTTAAAGTGCTTCTGAATGAAACAATGTTATTGTCAGGCTAATTAACAGAAACTCTAGAATAACTGGGGATCATCTAAGCCGCAGTTCGGCATTTTTAATACTTCAGAGAAATGCGAATGTGTCACTCTCAAATTTGAGAAACAATTCAAATTGTGCTAATAACATACTGCCTAGGATGTGACATTGGCCTAGTCATTCTGAGTGAATACATTTATCTTACAGTGACTTGAAATAGTTAATAATTGATTTCACTCCAGGAATGTTGTTAGAACAATGTACATTTCATATATATGTGTGTATATATATTATATATTATGCATTATATACATTATGTTATATGTTATACAGACATGTGTGTATATTTTAGGAGTGAATTTTTTTCTCCACAAACAAGATTTTACTATATATGTCTCTGTGTTCTAAGCTGTGGTCACGATTTGAGCCACAGGGCATCTTTTGCTTTTCAGCCAGATCTAGAATAATCCAGTGCTTCATTTTCCAGGTTTCCATTAGGCCACACTCACTGTTTGAGGTATACCAGAAAGAAAAATCACAAAAATCTTTCTCCATGTCAAAATGTCACAGTAGCTAGAGGCCTAGCCTTGCGGCAGAGTCCACTCACTTCCAATTCAGGTTTACTCCTCACATGCTTAAGTATCAAGTTTTGCTTTCCAACAGCAATTTAAGTGGAACCAGCGAGAGTAGATTATATGTTATACACTTTAGGAATTGAGGCTATAGGCTGGCGAGATGCCCTTGGGCTAAGGGATTGCTGTACAAGCAAGAGCCTCTGAGTTCTGGCCTCTAGAACCCAAATAAAAATCAAGCAAGGCAGTACACATCTGCAGTCTCAGTACTAGGGGGAAGGAGGTGATGGGTCATGAGAGTTCACTGGCCTCCAGTCTAGCCGGAATGGAGTCCTAAGTTTAGTGAAAGTCCCTACCTCAAAAAATATGGTGAGGAGATAGAGAGAGATGAAGAATGACACTTGACTTTGGGTGCATCAGAGCTGTAAGCCAGCCTGGAAGGGGATAACAGAGTCTGGAATGAATGCTGTGGTTCAAGGTCTCCTCTCAGGGTGTTGTGGCACCACCAGTTTGTCAGTCCAGAAAGGACCGGGCAAGGTCCATAATGGAGCTGGCTGCCAGGCTGGAAGTGGGATGCAGCAGGGTTGTGGATGAGCCGGATCGGATCCAGGTCTGGTTGGGAGTGAGTGTGGGGCTGGGGGTTCTAATAGAGTCTTTTTTTTTTTTTTTTCAGAGAAGATTTTATTTTTTTTTTATTTTTTTATTTTTTTTATTATTATTATTTTCTTTATTTACATTTCAAATGCTATCCCGAAAGTTTCCCATACCCCTCCCCCCACCTCTGTTC
>NC_034595.1:37786896-37811337 GCF_900095145.1 Mus pahari | reverse complement strand
GCAATTTACAGCAAACCAGTAGCCAACATCAAAGTAAATGGAGAGAAACTCGAAGCAATCCCACTAAAATCTGGGACTAGGCAAGGCTGCCCACTTTCTAATAGAGTCTTAGTGCTACAGCTCTCTTACGTGAAAGCTTGCCCGATGATTTCTAATAAAGCAGCTCTCTGAGATGATCTTAGCTGTTCGCATTTCTTTTGGGCGGGGGTTGGTTTGAATGCATACATTTTATTTGGGGGGGGTGAACCAAGGGTTATATAGTTTTTTGGGGAGAGGGCATGAGAATATCCAGGGAGGGAAGATCATTGGCGGAAGGCAAAAGGCTACTGAGATGCCTCATTAGCATGACTGGCTGCTCTTGATCTTGCAGTTGAAGGTTGCGGTCATGTGCCCCAAAGCGGGCATGAAAATAGGGAGGGGGTTACCTCTATTCTTGATAGTCTCAAGTCTCTGAGTTTTCCAGGATTTGAGCGAGTTCTACCTCACCAGTTCCATGCGCAGCCACAGGGTGTGACTCATACTGATCTGGACCTCAAGTCATTATACCTTTGTTATAAACAAGTCAGTCAGTCAGTCAGTCAGTCAGTCAGTAAGTCAGACAAGTCAGTCAGTCAGTCATTCAGATATGTCAGTAAGTCAGTCAGTCAGGCAGTCAGTTAGACAATCAGATAAGTCATTCATTCATTCATTCATTCAGTCAGTCAGTCAGTCAGTCAGACAAGTCAGTCAGTCAGTCAGTCTAGGGCTGGGAATGTCCCCTAATGAGAAGCAGGGGAACCACACTGCCTCCATGGGAACGTTCACTTTAAACTCAGCCTTCCAAAATTCCCCACAAATGACTTTAAAAGAAAATGAACTGAAAACTTCAATAAATCACCAAAGCATTGAGGAAGCAGGCTTATGAATGGGAGGTAGGGACTCAAGACCTAAGGAGTTACAATCACATGCACTACGTGTGCTGCAGTGTTTAGTACAAAACACCAAGAGCCCAATGACAGAATAAATTAAATCTGTGGAGTAAAGTGATCATTAGAACTGACCAAGATTAGTTGAAAATTAGCCAAATTGAATGTCTAAAACAATGGCTTAAATTTAAAACTCCAGATTATTACATGAACAGCACTTAGATTTCAGTGTGTGAGAATTGGTACACTGGAATAGGGATGATGCATATGAACCCAACTCTAGCCAAGGGTACAGAGTGTGGTCAAGAAGCAGAAACATAAATAGGAAATGCCAAACCTGTCCACTTACAGCTATTAAAGAAGATGGCAAAGAAACCGGAAAGAGATGCAGGTTTTCAGATAGATCAGCTGGAAAGTGATGAAAAACGCCTTACATTTAGGAAACCCAAAGTAGAGCCCAGCGAGAGATAGTCAAAGTAAGATGAGCACCTAGAAGCACTACTGGGAACTACAAAGGTGCAAAAATAAAGACTGAAAAGCAGATATAAAGCAAAGTAAGATGAGTTGCCTTGTAGTGGAGCTGGACTTCAGGTGTTAGGTGCATTGCGAACCACACGAGGAAAGGCAGCACCAGGTAATGATGTCTACACGGTGCACCCCCAGGGATTCTGAGGCCAGAATTCATAACCAGGGAATACCACAGTTTGCACATTAAGGTAAATCAGTTTCCCAAACTATGTCTGGCTTACAAGGAAGGATGATAATAAATCATATATATATACATGATATATATATATATATATATATATATATATATATATATGTAAAGACAAACTAGCATCAGCTAAAGTATGCAATATAAATAACTAATGCTAAGGTAAATATAAAGGCAAGACAGGGCTAAAACCCTAGACAAAATTAGCAAACACATTAGGAGATGATGGCTGGAATTGGAACATTTTACATTTCTTTCCTTGTGAGATGATTAAGGGTACTGTTTGAATTTAGATGTAGATTTAAATACACATATTTTTCAAGGTAATTTAAAAATAAATGGAGAACTTAAGTTCCAAACTATTAAGAGAAGGCTCAGATAAGTCAATTCAAATAGACCAACCCACGGTAAAAAAATGAAATGATTAATATGGAATAACATGAATTAATGAAGATTATATAAATGGACCAATTTATAAAGTTGACCAGACTGGATTAAGGAAAGAGCCAAGCAAGTTATTAGTATAACAAGGGAAATGTAAAGAACAAATTTTTGAAGATCAAAGGATATAGAGACTTTAATACAAAAAAGGCAAACAGAATCCAAGTATAGTTCTTTATATGTGGAATAAAGTAATCCTCATACCTGAGAATCATAGTGACTCTCAGATCAAATAGAAGTATGTTTACACTTGGTGGTGCTGCTGGATATGGCAACAGAAGTTATTTTGTTCAATTTGGCAGGGTTTAAAAACAAAGAAGGGAGAGACACATGATTTAATAAAAACAGAATTATGAAATTCCTGTCATCTTGAAAGAACAAGAAAGGAGGGCATGCAGGATTACTGCAGGAAGGCACGATGGCATGCTGTTGCGCGTGCCTGAGTCTGTTGCATAAGGGCGGGCTTGTCTTGGCTTTCCTTCCTTGGCTCCAAAGCTTTCCTGTCAGAGAACTTGACACCATCGCCAGGCTTCTAAAGTGTGTAGAGCTGGCTCCACTCACACCTTATGATAAAGCTCGTCCTGTTATTACTCTTTCATATGTTTCTTTTAGAGCACTCAACACATGTGTAAAAGAATTAGTTGTGACAAAATTTGTTTGATCAACAACTATCATCTGGGAGGATTTATTCTTTCATCTCTGCCTGCAGTTTGATTAAAATGAAATACTAAGTAAACATGGACTCCATGATCCATTCTGAAGGCAGCTTCTCTGTTCAAATAGAACACAGCCAGAGGTGGCAGCTGAATGAGTACATGTGAAATGGAACAACAGAAGTTTGATATGATTAACCGCATGCGGCCAGTGTTTTACTTGGTATTGCATGTTGTTGTATTGGGAATTCTTTTAATAAAGAGAGCCATGTCTCCATTCAAGAGTATGTAGAGAAATGGTTTTAAATGTAAATATGGATCATTTTCCAGCAGTGATTGTGTTAGGGGTGGGATTCATCAGAGGTAGGGGTGATGGTGTTGGGGTGGGGGTGGTTTCATCACAGGCTTTAGCACAGAATCCTTGACTGTGTTTACAAAGGTTTGAGAAGCGAAGCCAGATGCAACACTGACTCTTTAGAATAAACAGTGATGATTTGGTAAAAGTGGCGTGCCCTGCTGCTCCTTGTCTCCTCAGAGGACACCGACTTAGTTCCCTATGGTCTGCAGGAGTTGCAGGTCCCCTGTGCAGAGATGCCCCCTGTGGGTATCCTAACATCCAGATAACCAGGACACACAGGAGCCCTCCCATCACAAATCTAAATAGTTAAAAGTTCATCAGTAAGGAAATAAATCATTAAATACATTGTTAGACTTACTCCTTTGGTAAATAGGCCTTCATAACAACAACAACAAAAAAAACAAAAACAAACAAACAAACAAAAAAACCAAAAAACTGAAAGAGTATCAAGTTTTTCTTATGATTGGCCATCAGTGAAACATCAAAATGTCTGACTTTGGGGTTGGGGAGTTGACTCAACAGTTCAGAGCCTGCACTGCTCTTGCAGAGGACCAGACATTTGTTTTTCTAATTCCCATGTCCGTTGGCCCACAACTGCCCTAACTCCAACTCCCGACACAGACAAACATGCACATAATTTAAAAGATAAAAAAATTTGACTGCCTTTAATTGGTACATATCTGAGAATTCTTTCAATAGGTCAGTGATATTAAGATTATACATAAAATGGCCGGGCATGGTGGCGCATGCCTTTAATCCCAGCACTCGGGAGGCAGAGGCAGGAAGATTTCTGAGTTCCAGGATAGCCAGGGCTACACAGAGAAACCCTGTCTCAAAAAAACAAAAACAACAACAACAAAAAATTACACACAAAAATAATACTGCACATAACTTAAGTAATTCTATCAATACTTTTCATGATGTATGGAAAACAGAAAATGATGACTATAAATGAAGTAATTACAGCACTCACACAACTCCTCTTACCAGTACCACTGCTTACTGTGTTGCTTCGGTTACATTATGTGCATTTCTCCCACTCAGTACAGTATTTCCTAGAAACTATTTTTAAAATATTTTTACCTGTGTTGATCAAAGTAACCATAGGTTTATATCTTGAATATTTTATCGAACAAATACCAGAAATGTAACTTATAGCAAACAATAATTCACTCCAATATAAGTAGTACAGATTCAGTATAAGTTTTGACTCTTATTCATCTATTTGTTATGTGACAGAAATGTTTTAGCAACTTTAAAAGAAAGAATTATTATATTTTAAATGGTGTGTGTGTATGTGAATATGTGCATACAAATTTCAATGCCCTTATATTTCAGAAGATAGTAGAGTTCCTTTAGCTGAGTTATGATACTTATGATAGTTACAGGTAGCTATGATATTGGTCATGAGAACTGAACTCAGGTTTTAAGCAAGAGCAGTGCCCATTCTTAACTGCTATTTTTCTTTTAAACATTTTTTTTTTGCATTCAATCTAAATAGATAGTATTTAGTTGTCATTGCCAATGGGTATCTAAATGTAGCTGTAGGGTCACTTTGATGATTTTCATAAAAATCTTTCATATTTGGCGATGAGGATCTCTTTCAGTTACTGCACTGTTTATAGCATGCATGAAGCCTTAGTGTCAGCCTTTGGTTCTTGGCTTCCTGGGACACAATAGCATTGCAAAGCCGTTTCAGCTCCAGTACTCTGGAAGGAGAGACAGGAGGATCAGAAGCTCAGGGTCAGCCTTAGCTCAATACTAAGTCTGAGGTCAACTGGGCTACATGAGCCCCTGTCAAGCACACACACACACACACACACACACACACACACACACACACACACACATACACATCCAGAGTTGAGCACATCCAGAAGTAAGGTGCACACTTTCTGAATTGTTCCAATGACTGTCATTACTCTGAGCATACTGGAAGTTAAAAATAGTAACAAATGCTCACAGTAATTAAAAATAAGCTACTAAAGGGAATTATGGATATATTTATGATAATAAGTAGTACAACTAAGCATCTCATTATTTTTCATATTAAAAAATTCAAATTGTGCTTCTGTGTTCTCTGATGAGACCAGTAGCTCATGTGGATCTCAGAAGGAAAAGAATACAGAGAACACTCAACCATGAAGGATGAACTTAAAGCTAGCTCACAAAATGCAGGCTTAGCTTCTTTTTTATAACATAGTTCAAAAGTTAAATTGTTTGGGGTTTTTGTTTGTTACAAGTAAAAGAGGATCTTTTATTGCTTCCTGTTCCTGTTCTCACTTCCCTTCACCACCTAAATATGACTAGCATTTTTGTCTCCTACAGAGCACTTGCTACCTTACTCTGCCCCTGTTCTGAAAATTCCCATTTTTAATGTGACCACTTATAATATCTCTATATTTTTACTTCTTTCATTTCTTTTTAAAATTGAAAATAGATTGCTTCCATGCTATATATTCTAATGCAGTTTCCCATCCCCCAATTCCTCCAAGATCCTTCCAACCTTCACTCTCACCCAAATCCATATCCTTTCTGTCTCTTGTTAGAAAACAAACAGGTATCTAAAGAATAATAATAAAAGGAGATAAGACAAACAAAACCGGAACAGTACAAAACAAACAAGCAGAAGAAAAGCATGAGAAGCATATAGACAGGTAGACAGACACAGACACAGACACACACATACACACACATACACACACACATTCACACATACAGGAAACCCATAAAAAAAAAACCCACAAACTGGATGCCATTGTGTTTATGCAGAAGACCTGCTAGGTGAAAGAAAGAAGAAAGAAAGAAAGAAAGAAAGAAAGAAAGAAAGAAAGAAAGAAAGAAAGAAAGAAAGAAAGAAAGAAAGAGGGATAGAAGGAGGGAGAGAGAAATATGAAAAGGGGCCTGACAAATATGAGACAAAGAACCTCCAAAGATGTTAAATAAATTTTTAAGGTTAGAGTTACATGTCTTTAGACCCTATTCAGCATTTTAGGCCTCTTACCATGCCATGTTGAAACCTCCAAGACCCTGTGGAGACATTATGAAAAATACTTTATCCATCAGAGTTCCAAAACTGTGCACAGAAATCTCCCCATTTTCCAGTGGAGTCAGTTCCCTGGCTGGGAGTCCTAGCTTTGGTCTCCCGGTTAGCTTCACTTCAGCTAAAGCTGAGTGCTTCCTGCAGGGCAAACGGCACTAGAGGGCGCTTGCAGTTCATCGCACACAGGCTCCTCAGCAAGTAACAGCAGTGTGACAGGCACAAACTCCATTTCAGCCCCTGTCATGGTCACTTGGTATCATTGCTTCAGTGCAGCAAATTGCTTAATTTACAAATATATTTTGCCTGAACTCGAAAAGAAACAGAGAAAGAAGGACATTAACTCAAAGTATGTCTATCTTCCAACCAGGCGAAAAAGACCAGATTCCAAGTACTTTGGAGCTAGCAAAGAAGCTTGGAACTTACATTGTTTGAGGAAAGGAGGGATGGAGGGAGGAAGGAGGGAGGAGGGAGGAGGGAGGGGGGAGGAGGGAGGAGGGAGGGGAGAGAGACAGAGAGAGTGAGGAGAGAAAGGGGAAGGGGGAAAGGGAGAGAAAGGGAATTTTTGTCAAATTATAAGCTGTCAAGTATTACATTACTTGAAGTCGGCTGAACTGATGGTTTTAAAGTACTCTCCATGTAAACACACAACCTCTACTCTAGTTCATAGACCTCCCTGCGGGTGATTTGCACTTAGCACCATGAAGTAGATATTATATTTAAAAGCAAAACAAACCTTTCTTATGGTCTTCACATTTCTTTAGTACTGTGACAGGTGCAAAGATTTTCTTGATGTTGAAGAGTATTTTACCTTGTGTTTACATTGGTTTTCAGAAGGTGAAACTCACTGTAGGTTTGGGCGGAAGACTGCTAAATCTAACCAAAAAATATATAGAGAGATTAGATATTACTATAGCTTGATGATATAGAGATAGAATTTGGACCCTGTCTACTTTGAAATGTATATTACATATTAACAGCTTTAACATATGAATTTATGATTGTGTATATTATACTGGCTGATTACAATAACTTTAAGATTATATTTCAGTCTGGCCAATCAGTGTGTCACAAGACCAATGAGATGAGTCTAGCTGATTAACAAACATGGTGGACAAAATATTTGATCTTCTGTGATTACTTTGCGGGAGGGGGGGTTGTTAATACAGTCAATGATAAACATGATCTGTGCTAAAGCTTTTCCATTTTCGATCATGGGCCCTTGGAATGTAAGTTATGTTACTCAAGAAACACAATTTCAGAAGTAAAGTTAGTCTCACTGTGTGGGCATGTTGTCCTAACAGTAGAAGTAATTAATTATTGTTCTTTATTCTTCCTGCAACCCTTACTTCTTACCCTCTATCAGATTTGTGTGTTCTATTGAACAACCATTCAACAACATCTAAAGTTACTCTGCTGATAGATACACAAAAATTTAGGAATAAACTAGACCTCTTAGAGGTAGACAGCGACTGGGCATACTCTTGTCCTTTAGACCTATCACATATGTTCAAAAATGAATAAACAGGGTCCTGGGGCCCTACCCATCTCTGCTGAACTACTAACTAATGATGGCTTCTAGGGGAACGTTGTATACCCACAGGTGAGCACACCAGGCTAATGAGGACAGCTTTAAGTCCTCGGTCACCCAGACAGCTCCTCAAGGGCGGGAGTGGGGCAGCAGTACTAAACAACCCAACAAGGCATAGTGTGAGAAAAGAAGTGTCCAGTAGAGGAGAGTTATACCAGGTTGGGAGGAAGAGGAGAGTGGGAGAGTGGGAAAAAAACAGAATCTATTACAAGCACTCATGGAACTGTTAAGGAACAAATGGGTTTTAAAGGGACATCAAGAAACAGTTATAAATGAAGTATCAGTAGGTAGGAATGAAGGACTAGGGATTGACTAAAGTATGGCATAGATTTTGTTGTTGTGTATAATGTATCCAGTTTCACATTTAGTTTGGAAACACTGTCCTAAAACAGGTGCTTTTGAAACTGCAGTTTGTTCTCAATTTCACGGCTTAACTACGCTGTTGAAAGCTGCCCTTGAAAGTAAGATAAATGTGTAGCTTCTTTCCAACATTGTTACTCTAGAGACGTTTGTTTTAAGTTTCATTATCTGATTTTCAAGGGATTATCTAAAGCCATACTTGCAAAGTATAAAGAAATGGACAAAGATAAGCTCAAAATCACACAGAGCTGTTATTGGCTTAAGATCCTAACAGGACGGGGGTCATTCTCTGTAGGAAAAGGATGCTTTTTAGGGCTCTCTGCACTGTTGCAACTAAAGGCACTTTAGGAATTTATTCAGGGACTCCCTACAAATGTCAGTTTGGCTAGGTCTTTGTCAGGAAGATGTAGTTGACTCTGAACCTTTCCTATTGTCACAGATCTAAAGGCTGTGGAAGTAGCCCCATTTAGTAAGATAGCTTGTCACATGAATCCTGCCACCAGGGGTCAAAAAACCCTCTGTACATTTAATGAGTAATATCATAGGCACCCACATAAGGAAAAGATTATTCTCATTGGTCTAACCTTAGAGACTCAGTGTATAATTCAGAAATATATATTATTTCATATTTTTATTTGTTTTAATCAACAGCTGCCAATTGTGGAGTTTTGGGTAGACGTGAGACAACATGCTAAGCACTGACAACGGCTTTAGCACAATTCAATATGGAGCTCAGTAGCATCCATATCAGAGACAAGACAGCAGGAAGATCTGAAGAACACATCAGTTTTTCCAAAGACACAGAGCCAGTTGGAAAAGCAACATGGCAGTGCTTTGCACATGCTGTCTGGCTCCAGGACCTTTGCTGTCATTGGAGAATACAGTTACAACATTTCTTTACCCTTTCTGGTTTTATTGTTAAATGTTCCATATTTATATATTCGTACAACCACATTGTATAATATTTATTTATTATATCTTGGTTTTTTTTGTTTTTTGTTTTTTAAATTCTAAGCTATTTCAAAAGGACCTAAGATTCATTGCACAAATCTGTGAAAGGACTGAAGGACCTGAAGGGGTTTGCAACCCCATAGGAAGAACAATAATATCAACCAATCAGACCCACCCAGAGCTCCCAGGGACTAAGCCACCAACCAAAGAGTACACATGAAGGGACCCATGGCTCCAGCTGTATATGTAGCAGACGATGGTCTTGTGGGGCACCAATGGAACACTTCATTAAACCACAAAGACTGTGTACAGCAAAGGACACCATCATTCCTATAAAGTGACAGGCAACAGAATGAGGACAATCTTTCTCAATTATGTATCTGACAGAGGGTTAGTACCTATTATATGCAAAGAACTTGAAAACTTAACATCAAGGAAACAAATAAGCCAATTTAAAAGGGGACATAGAACTAAATAGTGAACTCTTAGAGAAAAAAACTCTTATGAGAAAAAAAGTTCAGAATCCTTAGCTATCAGTTTTCCAAATTAAAACTTACTTTGAGATTTTATCTTAAACCTGCCAGAACAGCCATTTGCTACTAAAACAAATGAAACCTTGTTCTGGTAAGGATGTGGAGTAAGGGGAATATCATCCATTGCTGGTGGAGATGAAGGTGGATAAAATGACTGTGGAAATAACTGTGGGGTTCCTCAAAAAGAAGAAAATAGATTTATCACACAATCTAGCTACACTGCTCTTGGGCATGGATCCCAATTGCTATACACCCTGCTGCAGAGATCCTCGTGCATTGCTGCTTTGTTCATAACAGTCAGAAGTTGAGAGCAGCTTAGATGTCTATCAACTGGTGAACAGATAATGAAAATGTGACACATTCACACAATGGAATATTAATCAGCCATTAAGAAAAATTAAAGTGACGCTGGGTGTGGTGACGCACGCCTTTAATCCCAGCACTCAGGAGGCAGCAGCAGGCGGATTTCTGAGTTCGAGGTCAGCCTGGTCTACAAAGTGAGTTCCAGGACAGTCAGAGCTGTACAAAGAAACCCTGTCTCGAAAAACAAAAAACAAAAAACAAAACAAAACAAAATAGTGTGAAGCAAGGAAAAAGAAATCATCCTGAGTGAGGTGACCCATCCTAGAAAGACAAACACTACATTTTGTGAATATTATATGTGGATATTATATTTTAAGCTTTAGATATGTTGTTTCCCCTAGAATATTCACAGAGATTGGAAATCTAATAAAGCAACAGGAAATAGCAAGGGAACTTAGAGGATTCTGGGAAAAGGATACAGAAGGGAATATAGGGAGGGGAAATGAACACTAAAGGCTTTTTTTCAAAAGCCATATGGAAACCTAATACTCTAAAATTTTCTTAAAATATATAAGGGGAATTTAAATGCTGCTGGCATATAATGGTGGAGACAATGTGCTAACTATGCATCATACGTGTGCACACCAAGTAAAACCTCCAGTCCCTGGAATGGGTTAAATCTTGTTGAGTTGTTGTCAAATAGGCCCGTAGATTCTTCTAAACATTAAAGGCCATTGTCAAGACTATTGGTTACCCTCTACAATCTGATGGATAATTCCTATCGCTGAAGACACGACGTACCTTCTTTTACAACATAGAAAAACCAAGCTGGTACCCAACTAGAAGTGCCACCCTTACTGATTAGGGTTAATGGTGGGGACGGTGTTCTACTACAGAGGTGTGATCATTAATCTCACCTTCATTCATCTATGAACACTGGGACCTACAACAGTAACCTGCCTGCAATAAATACTGGTACAATAGCAACATAAATCTTACTGGAGTAACAAACCACTTTTTTTTTTATTGGATTTAAGGCCAATTCCATGATACAGACTCATACCTGACAATAACCTAGAACTAGATAGGTCATAGGCCACTGGGGAAAACCTATTACTATTTATTCTGCTACATGAACATACCAGTAAGATGTCCCTTAAGGAAATTGCCACATCCATTATCAGTACACAGAGAAGGAAAATGGGAATAATGTCTGTCCCCAAGAAGCTATTTACAACTGAGAGCTGAGGATCGAAGGTAAGAGCCTGTTTGTATTGGATAACTTTTTCTTTTTTCATCTTCTTTTACAAATTAATTTCATGATTTTAATTATGTTCGTGAGAAGAGTATGTGCACATGACACACGTCCCCTTGGAATCCAGAAGAGTTTTGGATACAATGGAGCTGCCGTCACAGGTAACTCTGACCCTCTAGACATGGATGCTGCGAGGAAAGCTCGGGTCCTCTGTGAGAACAGTATGCACTCTTAAACACGGAGCCGTCTGACTAGCCATAAACTCTTCATCTTCTTATTATCTTTTCAGAGTTTACTTAAAACAGAAGTGGAAAAAATCTAATTCTACTTTGACATAATTACAACAATACAGATTAGCCTGTTTTGGACATGTTCATTCTGAGAACCCTCACCACAGTAACCTAAGTCGTCACTGTGGATTTTAATTTTCTTCACCTTTCTTAGTCCTTTCTTTGCTCAATTAAATAAACTCAATTTCTATGAGTACTATAGTGTATATAATCATGTATCTGATGCTAAAACTATCTTGATGGCTTTTCAAGTGCTTCAAAATAGTAAAATCAATGTTTGTATGTTAACCTAGGCAATAATTCTGTCTGATTCCATTAACAAAACAGGGCAGAATTTTTATCTCTTCTTGGAAAACTGCATTCATAGGAGTCACAGGCATGCCCCAAATTTAAGTTAGTAGTTCCAGTACAGATCTGCTTTTTTCCCCCCCATTGGCAGTGGTAACCTCAAAAGATTTCCTTTCTTTCTTTCTTTCTTTCTTTCTTTCTTTCTTTCTTTCTTTCTTTCTTTCTTTCTTTCTTTCTTTCTTTTTCTTTTTCTTTTTTCTTTTTTGGTTTTTTCAAGACTGGGTTTCTCTGTATAGCCCTGGCTGTCCTGGAACTCACTNTGTAGACCAGGCTGGCCTCGAACTCAGAAATCCACCTGCCTCTGCCTCCCAAGTGCTGGGATTAAAGGCGTGCGCCACCACACCCAGATTCAAAAGATTTTCTTATGACAGTATTTGTCCTAATGTCCAATTCTCAACTCAACTCAGTCACACTCAGTATTTATGAATGTCATAAAATATGAAGATAAAAATGATTGAAGAAGTTTTCTTTTTATCCTAGAACAACAAACAAGTCTAGGCATATGGAATTTCTTAAATCTTATGTTAGAGTTACTGGTTTGGGAAATTTGATCACTGGTTGTAGACCTTTTGCTTCAACCTCATAGAAAATAGATTTTTCATATTATTTACTTTCCTGCATTCACATATACACTGCTGGGAAATACCATAAGGTTTCTGATAGATAAGTTGTTAGTTATTCAAACAGACATTTCAGGAAGCAATGTGGTTATAACAGTGAGGAGTAAGTATATTAGTTGGGGTTCTCTAGAGTTACAGAACTCGTGGAATGCCTCTCTATATTAAGGGAACTTAATGTAATGCCTTACAGTATGCAGTCCAACTAACCCAACAATGGGCAGCAATAGGAAGGCCAAAAGTCTAGTAGTTCCTCAGTAGTTTCTCCTGGTCTGCTGTATAAGCTGGAATCCTGAAGAGGTAGGTCCCAACAGATGTACTGGCAAATAAGTGCAAGCAGGGAAAGACAAATGGGTCTTACTTCTTCCAGTGTCCTTATGTAGGCCTCCAGAAGAAGGTGTGGCTCAGATTAAAGGTATGCACTACCACACTTGCATCTGTAACTTGACTTGTTCCAGACTGACCTTGAACTCAGAGTTATGCTTGCCTTGGTCTCCTGGGATTAAAGGCATGTAACTAGCCAAGCTTGGGCCTAAGTTTTTCAGGGCCACTATGTCTCAAGATCTCCATGTCAAGATCTGGATCAAAATCTGGGTCTTTTCCAATTTGTATCCCTTGGATCTCCTTTTTTTTTTTTTTTTTTTTTTTTTTTTTTTTTTTTTTTTTTTTTTTTTTTGTCTAATTGCTATAGTTAGACCTTTGTGTACTATAGTGAATAAATAGGGAGAGAATGGGCAGCCTTATCTTGTCCCTGATGTTAGTAGGATTGCTTCAAGTTTCTCTCCATTTAACTTCATGTTGAATGTTGGTATGCTGTATACTGCTTTTATTATGTTTAGGTATGTGCCTTAATTCTTGATATTTCCAAAACTTTTAACATGAAGGAGTATTGTATTTTGTCAAAGGCTTTTTCAATATCTAATAAAATAATCATGTGATTCTTTTTCTTTGAGTTTGTTTATATAGTGAATTACGTTGATGAATTTCTGTATATTGAACCATTCCTGGAATGAAACCTACTTGATCATGGTGAATGAATCTGACACCTCTATTCATATCACAGAAAGTAAGAAATCTGTTTAAATTTCTTAACATCACACATCATAAATAATTTAGAAGCAGAATTTTAGATTTCTACTATGATGCTAATTTCATATTTTTGTATATTAATGTGACTTTGTATTTATCATTTAAGTGCCTAGATTTTCCCTGTTTAACTATTGCCTGTTACTCTGTTAATACGATACACAAAAAATGAGTAATATGAGCAACGGAATATCACATTGGATAACTGCTACATAAATCAACTCAGGGTCAGTTAGTCATGCCATACCAAGGAAGTAGGATTCATTTGAAGTGCATGTGGATTCCTAGTTCTGTGTTTGGAAATATCACATTATAACAGTACTATAAGACTAGAACAGAGTGAATGGATTTCTTCCTATTAGCTTAATAGAGTTCCTATTAGTTTTATACACATAGAGTTCAGGTACTGGCCTAAAATTCTGTGCTTCTAAGACAAGATGAAAAATTTTTGAGATCCTTATTCCCTCAAAGGACATATGTAGTGCTGTAGTAGGGAAGGTGGGTCAGAGGATAGGGAAAAGAAAAATGTTCTTACGAGCTTCCCAAAAACATTTGCCAAAATTCATATGGACTCTCACTCATTATTAATGAATGAATACCAAAAATAAAATTACATGAAAGCAACGTGGGGGAAAGGAATCATGAAAAAAGCATAAGGAAGTATGTTTCCTTCACAAGAGACAGCCCAGCATCATCCAACACCGTAGACACACTGGAAGATGCTCTAGAGTCATCAAATCTATCACTCAGGGAGGGTTCCAGGGGAATTCAGGCAAGCATTTTCTTCAACACCAATGGGCTGAATTCATTTCTGCACTGAATTTACCTTTCTTTTGGAAATCAAGTTCTTTACTTGATTATCAGATCCAAAATCTGATAAACTGTCCATGCTTTCAGTAAGACACTGACCTCTTAAGTTATAGCACACAAATGAATTTTCAGATGGACTACATCAGGAAATTTTCAAGATTGAATACTTTGTAGCTTGATTAGTTTCCTCCATGTTGAGAAAGATCAGTGCAGGTGAAAACCTGAAGTCAGACATGCTTATGTCTCCATCCTGTGCAGAGCACGTGGTTCTGAGCATCCATGCTTATTTTTTCAGAGTAAGAATGTTACACTCAAGGAGGTATCATGATTCCTTAGGACATTATTTACCTTTTATTCTACTGTTTTTATCATATCAGACAAATGGAAAAAGTCATCTGATTATCTCTATGCATATCTGACCTATTTGTTTTCCACTTAAACATAATTCCTTTTGAAACAACCCAAAAGCAGAACTCAGTTGACTTATATTTATTCATCCACTGTGATGTTTCTTTAAAGAGAAGAGCATGAACGATGAAGTTCATGCACCCAAATGAAAATTTTCTATAGTTCATCAAGTGATCCTACTGTAACATACATTCGCAACTCCACTAGGAGTGACAACACAGTACAAGAGGGTAGATTGCAATGGCTCAAAAAGTTTTAAACTTCCTATTGAATCACTATTTCAAAAACCAAGCATTCTAGTCCTTCTGGTATCTCAATTACAAAGCAACAACTTCTCAATAAAGATATTTAATCAGTATAGGAAGAGAGTACAATAATCCAATCAAAATGATAAAGGAAACCTACCCATTAGGATTTGTGGGTTGATTTTAAAAATTCATTTTGTCTATATCCATTTGGCACACTGCATGCTCCTGAAGTTTACTGGAGTTGATCTGGAGTTCAGGCTCCTATTCTTGTTCTCAAGAGTAATGTCTTCTGGGAAATCAAGTTGAGGACCATTAAGATTATAGTGCAACTATAATCCATAGCCTGCCAATCATATAAATAAGGAATGCAAAAGTATCCATAATTCATCTAAGTATATTGTTCAGGTTTTGACTACAGATATGCCTATGGTACTCTCTAAGATCGAAGGAGTGAAAATAACTTTAAACTATAAAAGCATATTAGCCTAGCTGAGGCATAGCACCCAGCCCGAAACATGGGATTTCTGACATCTATTCACCACGGTCTTTTGGCAAACAAGGGGTGAGGGGTGAAGGTGGAGTTAGTAATCAGAACTTATACTTACACTGCAAATTTTTAAGAAATACTCTTTAGCATATCAAGGCTTTTAGATGTTAAATCTGTCATTTTTTGATACTCAAATTTGTCTCATCCTTAAACTCTCAGAATCACAATATACAGAAGACAGGATAGTCATTCCTGGGAAGACACATTCAATGGCATCTGAGATGCTTATTCAGTAGAATGACACAGATGAATCAGAATCCACCAAATGAAAAGGACTATTTGTCCTATACTTAGCAGGTTATCTATAAACACAAAACTAGAACTCAACAATGCTCAATGAATACAGAAAGACAAGATTTTAAAGCTAAAATTAAAACTGAAAATCCAAGGAACTAACCTTCTCCCCAGAGCACAGATCCAAATTACCCATGTCTGAACTCTTTTCATCCTCTTTCTCTATTATTTTGAAAAGCACCTCACAAAACTGATTGTAAGAGCAGTCTCTCTTATCTCTCAGTCTTATGGTTGACTTGGAGAGCCTTCTGCTCTCCATGGTGCTGGCTGCAGTTGAGTACTAACTGGACTGGTTGGTTCACTTAGTGGGCATGGCTAATGTAGTCCATCAGTTCAGAACTCAGCTATGGACTCTATGTTCTCTGGGCTTCTCAGTGTGATATCTTGGTTCCTGGAGAAGGTCCATGTGAATAATTGTGAGCTGGAAAGATGACTCAATTAGTAAAATTGCTTGTTGTTTAAGCAAGAGGATCTGAATTCAGTCTCCCAGAACCCATGAAGAAAGGTTAGGGATATGGTGGTATGTGTTTTATCCCAGTGCTGGGAAAGTAGAAGCAAGGAGATCTCTGGGGTTTGATGGCCAACCAGTCTAGCTGAAGGGGTAAGCACCATGTTCTCTGAGAGACCTTGTCTCAGACAAAATAAAACTAGGGGCTGGGGAGATGAATCAGCTCTTAAGAGAACTGGCTGTTCTTCCAGAGTTCCCAGGCTCAATTCCTAACACCCACATGGTAGCTCACAACCAGTTTAACTCCAGTCTAGGGGATCCAACACCCTCACAAAGACGTATATACAGGCAAAATACCAGTGCGCATAAATAAATAAATAAATAAATAAATAAATAAATAAATAAATACAGCCCCCCAACCCAAATAAGATGGATAGAGACTGAAAAAAGACACATGAGAGCACACTACAACTAGATTAAAAAAAAAAAATTAGACGATTCTCCATGGCCAAAGTGGGAGCTGTAAGACCTCAGAAATCAAGAAGTCAAACGCTCCCGATGGTCTAGTTATCAAAGACACAGGCCAGCCCATCCATGAAACTAGAGAATTGCAAGTAGATGTGGACACATGGCACGATGCTCATTGGTGTCTATGTCTACAGACCATATACAGCTATGTTTGTGCATTTTATTTGTAAAATTCCAAAAACCGAACTGCAAGCAATGGATTCAATATAAAAAACACTTAGAAAATTTATGGGACACTTGTATCATCAAATTCACGTTAAAAGAACTTGTAGTTTGGCCCAGATCATACTGTTATAAACAACAGTGAAAGTCAGTAGTCTTATATCAAGTTCCAAACAATCCTGACAAGTAAGCAAATGCTATCTATCTATCTATCTATCTATCTATCTATCTATCTATCTATCTATCTATCTATCTATCTATCTGTTTGTTTGTTTTGGAGACCTGATCTCAATATAGTCCAAGGGGACCCCAAACTTACTATGTAGCTGAGGATGACCTCAAACCCCTGACTTTCCTGACTACTTTCTAAGTGTGTGTGTGAGTGTGTGTGTGTGTGTGTGTGTGTGTGTCACACACAGAGAGAGAGAGAGAGAGAGAGAGAGAGAGAGAGAGAGAGAGAGAGAGAGAGAGAGAGAGAGACTATAGACATCTGTGCACATACACATACACAGAGGCCAGAGAGACAATGGTGTTCTCTTCAATCTCTTTCTATTTCATTCTGAACCTGAAGCTAGCCTGATAGTCATTAAACTCCACTGATACATGTGTCTCAGTGCTGGGTTACAGGTGTATACAGCCATGTCTAACTTTTTACATGGATATTGGGGATCAGAACTTAGTCATTGTGAGTGTGCAGCAGATGATCTTACACACTGAGCCATTGTCCTAACCGTGTGATGGCTTATGTTGGAGGTCAACTTGGTAAGAGTTAGAATAAATGTGGAACCAAAATTTTGGGGCATATAATCTATGAGGGATTATCTATATTGTGTTATGTGACCTGAGGAGACCCACCCTGAATGTGCGTAGTGCCATCCAAGGTCTGGGATGTTTGTTAAATAAACAGGAGGAAGCAAGCCAAGAGAGCACATTCTTCACTCCCTGCTTCCCACTTGTGGATAGCTTGTAATATGCTGTCCTCTTAACCCTGGTGCCATTCCTCCCCAGTTCTGATGTACTGGATCCCTGAAACTGTCAGCAAAATAAGCCCTTCCTTCCTTAGGTCGATGTCACAACCTTTATTAGGTGTTTGGTCACAACAACCAGACAAGTGACCACTATAGCTCCAAAGGCTGGGTCAGGCACACATCTTTATATACTGAAACTCTTCTAAGCAAATAAATAAATTAATAGAGTATATATACCAACCCTTCACAGTAATATTAAGTACAGCTGCATTTAATACTATACTTTTCCAGTACAAATGACATTGCTCAGCTATTGGCTTTTGGACATGGGTATGTAATTTTTAAATTTGAAGTAGGATAGACAACAATATTTCATTCAAAAAGGACTAAAAATATAAAAGTATGAATAACTTTAGAGTTGTAAGTCACTTTCAACAGCTTTATTTTTTTCTGAATTGCTCTATATCATCTACACGAACACTTCTGAATTAATGTGAGATGGCCCTGCTGCACTTACTGATCAAGAAAGATTTATATATTTATAGATGCATTATCATAACATTCACTTGAAAATGTGAAGGCCATTACACCAATTTACATAACTCCATTTCGAAGGAAAGCAGCAGAGAAGCCATTTCTGGACTTGCTCAATCATCTCACAAATGTATCACAGTACAGCATCTCCCTAGCTCCTCACTAGTAAAGAAAGAGGATGCTAAATACGGGCAATCTGGTGAGTGCAGCCTCTGGGTGAGTAAGAAGCACTTTAAGAGGAAGAAAGAAGACAGGCAGAGACATTGCATGGTTGCCTGAGAAGCTGTGCAGGTGGGAAGGCTTCCATGGGTCTTATAGGTCTAGAAGGCTTCTTTGAGAAGAAACTTGCTATGGACCAAGAAACAAGAGCATGCGGGGAGGGGGACCTAATACACATGGTATGGGAAGTGGGAAAGAGCTCACACAGGGGAAATCCCCTGAGTAAATGGAGTACTAATGAGGCTTGATACAAGGCAATGTGTGACAAAATGAGGATGGGACAAAAATTTAGTGATCCAGGAGAATGAGACATGAGAGGAGAATGAGATGCATGGAGCTTGGAGATGCGGTATAGGATTTGGATGGGACTAGGAACCAGAGAAGTGTGCAGATCATCGTGGTTGGAGAGTGCTGCTGAATAGGATGCCCTCACCTACGGAGACTGGCAAAAGCTAGAGAGGCCAGGCTCAGGTCCTTTGCACTTCTGCCTGACTAGGATGGTTTTCCTAACCATGTTGCAAGAGGAAGAGTAGCCACATGGTAACCCACACATCAGGAAAGGGGGATCCAGGCCCGAGACTCTGATCTCTCTAACAGACTGTTTCTGCCTCTTCATCCAGATGGGGTGAGAAAAGGGGCAAGCCTGATTATGACTGGCCCAACTAATTAGAGGGGCATCATTCAGGGCATGAGATACATCGAGGTCAGAGGGTTCCAGCAATATCTTTCGAGAGTGGATTTGCCCTCTTAGTTAATTTTCTTTTCTCTTTTGTCCTCTAGTACAATGATAGCTCATTCTTCAGCCAACATTTGGATTTTCTTCTCAACATCTATCATCTGTCTTTATACATATTCAAACTTTTATGTTATTTTTTTTCTTGTTCTGGGGAGCTGGTGAAAGGCTTGATGTAGAAGTATAAGGACAGGTCCTCAGAATCCATATGAACGTGGAGTGGGTATGGTGGCCTCAGCACTTGAGAGGAAGAGAGAGGTAGTCCTTGGAGCAAGAGGGGTAGCTAGCCTAGATAAATTAGTGAGCTGTAGTTTCAAGCGAGAGACCTTGCCTTAGTACATTAAGTGAAGATGAATCAAAAAGACACCAAATGCTGCAAATGTAAGGTTGTAATGTTATGTGGTTTTTATCCTTAATTTTTAAAAATTTTTCTTTTTTTCTTTTTTGTTTTTTCGAGACAGGGTTTCTCTGTGTAGTCCTGGCTGTCCTGAAACACACTCTGTAGATCAGGCTGGCCTCAAACTCAGAAATCTGCCTGCCTCTGCCTCCCAATTGCTGGGATTAAAGGTGTGTGCCACCACTGTCTGGCTGATCCTTAATTTTTTTTTTCCTTTGGCCCCTCTTTAGTTGCTCACACCTGCCTTTGGACTTGGTAGTCACATGAGACCTTTAATAGACTGGAAAAAAAGTGAAAGTGTTGGTAGGAAGGGGGAGAGGCCGTTTGCTTGCCTTGGAAAGTTTCTATCCAAGGCAAAGAAGCTGTTTTTTTGCAACTCCACTGGCAGCAAAGTTCGCCTCCACCCTTGCTATCTTTTAAGAGATTGTCTTTACACTGCATACCATCATCATTGCTCCTTGCTTTGTCTATAACATCACTTCTATATGGTTCTTCTTCATTAACTATCAGGATCATCTTTCAAAATTACTCAAAGCTGTTTTCCTCTTACAGTGACAGACATACCCATTCTGTAGCCGATGCCTTGGCTTTAAATGCCATCATGAGTGGTGTCTGGTTCTTCTGTGATGAGTTCCGAGGGAAAAAATGAAAACCCTGAGCAACAGAACTTCTGTTCCTTCTGAATTTGACTCAGCCAGGAAGCCAGTAAAGGTCGCCCCAGTCTGGTACAGTTCTGCAGTGACTCAGCATACCTTCATTTGAATTCATCAGTACATTTTTATCTGAATATTCCTTATGTATTCAAGTTGTCTTGGAAACATATATTGTATATAAACTGAAAAAAATCATGGAGAGTGAAAAGGATCAATTATCTCATTTGAAGTGTTTACAATGCTTGAGGTAAAAGCTACTCAGTGAATATACATGGATTAAATAAAATTAGGAATAGAAAGATAAAGGCCTGGAAAATCAGCCAAGTCCTATTTTCTTTATTTAAAATCCCACACTCACTACTTTATTTATTGCTTCAAATTATTCTATGTTAATTCTTCTCTAAGACAGTACTTACTATAAATATTCCCTTGGGTTAGCAAATACTGAATACCTGTTAAATGAGCCATAAATTATACAGTGAGAGAGTGTTCTCCACCATGTCACTTCACTTAGCTAGAAAGAATGCTGGCGAAGAGAATAGCTTCCAAAATTGTAGTTCTTTTCAACAAATCTGTTTTGAGAATTAAATCCTAAAAGGATTCAACAAGCTTAATACGCTCTCCCACATTCAAGTCTTGTGGCTGGAGGAGTATCTCAGTACCGACATGATGTGTTCAGATTCATTTGCTATGTTTATAATTATAATCCAGACAGTCAGTTGCATAGTCTTTCTTTAGTGGGTTAGAAGAAATTGAAATATAAACAGTTTTTGCCCAGAGAGTAATTCCATTTAGAATTCAGCTTTTTTTTTTTTTGACGTGTTCTAAGTGTCAATCATTTATCAGTGTAGTGAGAGGAACCAAAGTATAGAAGAATAAATATAATAAAAAACACTGTGAGATTCAAAAGATCGCAAGTCTAAATATTTCTATTAGCAAAGTTAAATGGGCTTAACTTTAAACATGCAACTTTAAACATTGCAAAACGAGAAAATGAAATGACCATGAAATGCTCTCCTCTCCCGGGACTTACATCCTGCCTGTGTCGGGCATCACGTCTCTAAGTCACAGTTCATACCGTCACAAGTAGGTCTTAATGGGACTTTTTTTTTTTCCCCACTGGCCAATTATGAAATTATCACTAAAACAACAGTTTCCCATCGAAAGATCCCAAGAATCACTTTGTTATTCTCTTCCTTCAGAGCCTCCTCCTCCAAATGTCGTATTATAATTTCAAGAAGTGGAGAATATGGGCATAGCAAAATATTTGAAGGAATTAAGTAATGCAGTTTTTTCCCCCTGAGTAATAAGCTACCAAGTCTTCTAAGAATTGATGTCAGTAACCACAATTCTCTCTAGTCTTAAATGTCAGCTTAATAAACATTCCTGGAAATTCACAGGTATCCGTGATGGCAAGCATCCACTTGAAGCTGGTAATTAGAGTCTGACAGAACCCTCTTCTCAAGGTCAGAACTTAAGGGGGTCTTTTGGGGAGCAGATTCTGAGGCTCGGCTAAGAGCCCTGTTTTGTCCAAGGAACACTCACTAGGCTCTGCACTAAATTTGCCAGTGCCCTTCACTGAGGTTTTTGACCACATGGTTGAGAAAGTAGCTTAGTGTAGTCTTTATTATCATGACCAGTCTGTATCACCTTGCTGTCTGGGAATTCCTCGAAGGTTGGGTGTGGCCCTAAGGGTAAGGGGACATCAATGAAAGTTTTGAATACCAGTTCTTATGAATATACAATGGAAAGAGGGACAAACATACAAGCCAGTTTCTTCTTGTCTTTGCCCCTACCCATAAGGCTAAAAATACATCTGGCAGGCAGCTGCCACGTAAAATATCAACACCCATTCATAAGCATCCTTGACTGAACCTCTTCTCAACTAGTACATCTAGGAGAAACACTGCACAGGAACTAAATATTTATTTAACGCCCCTTCCCTGAACCCCCCATCACAGTAAAAACCGTCACAAGAGGATAATTTTCCCATGGTTATTTATAAAATCATCCTAGATTTTATGTGCAAATGTGAATTATGTTGACATATGTAGGTTGACTACTAAGAAAACAGGTTACCTTGTTTGCCTTGAGGGTGTGTTAAATCAAAAGCCATTAAAATCATACCTCCATGTCTATTCTTCTGCATCCATAGATTCAGTCAAGTACAGATTAAAATATATTAAGGAATAAATATATCTGTACTGAACATTTACCCTCCCCATTATACCCCAGCTGGGATGGTATAACATCTATTTATGTGGAATTTAAATTATTTTAAGCATTATAAATAATACAGAGGTGATTTGAAATAAATGGGAGCCTTTTTGAATAATATATGCAAATTATAATACATTTCCTATAAGAGGCTTGAACATCTGAACAATCTGGTCCCCATGAGTGCCTTGAAAAGAGATCCATTGATATCAAGGTTTTTAGACTGTGCTCTCTGTAATTTGGTCAGGTATGATGATGCATGCCTTTAATTCCAGTTCTCAAAAGGCAGGGGCAGGGAGGATTCCTACAAATTTGAAACCATTCAAAAGTAACAAAATAAACAAAAAAACCTATGCTCTGAAATGGCAATGATTTAGCGCCATCTAATGGTAGGTAGTTGATGAGACCAGGTCGTTTCAGTCTTGTTACAGGATTTATGAATATTTGAAAGCAAAGGAGGTAGGGTTAAACCAAAGAGATGAAATGCACTTGAAAAAGCTGTATAAAGCAAACACAGTACTTAGAAAATGTATACTTAATAAAAATTCTGGTAGTCCAATTTCAAATAACATTTGTGATTCTTCAACAGAATCCCCATGATTTACTTAATGGATTTAACCATGGAGAAAGCTGTCTCTAGATTCGATGCCAGAAATTCATGCTTATCTTGTAAATAGCTGAATTCTCACCCTGTTTGGGAATAATCGATAAAAGCCTGGCTTGAGATCTGGTTGAAAACACTCATTCTCATTAACACAATAAAGCACAGGATTCAGGCAAGCTTCATGTGAGACTTCTGCTTAGAGTGAAAGAGCATGCTGGTCCCAGTGACAGTTCCTAATCCCCCACTGCTGAAAAGTGACTTCCAGGGAATCAAGTCAGCTTAGAAGGATTTTCCATTTAAATGGTCAAGGATTAAAAGGAGTTGGTTGGACAAGCGTAACTCATTCATAGAACATTCCACTTCAAATACACATTCACATCATGATATCCTTATGAAAATAAGCTGCCTCCTTAGTCCCTGGAATCCAAAAGCAAAGGCTGACACTAAACCAGTTTTGATTAATGCATAACATAGTTGGAGCTACACTTCATCCCTCTGTATTTCTCAACTTCTGTGATCTTTGTGTCACATATGCAGTTTGCAGAGATGGGTCTCCCTCTACACAAAAACGTGTGTTTCATTCGAAACCTGACCAGCATTCTGGTTCTAGATAGATTCATCATGACAATATTTAATAGGGCAAACTGCCAATACGTCGCCATTTTAATAGCCTTTGCTTCCACACAGCACATACACTAACATGCTTATTTGATTTGCTTGTTGAGAATGATTTATTGAATATCACAGTATGGGGAAAGAACATATTACCTTCAAAAGGCCCCTCTCTGAGTGTTTGGAACCCTATAGAATTCGATAGAATCAAAGCAAGAAATTCTACAAGCCAACCAATTGTATTTTGCTAAACAGTTAAAGTCTGGAGCAAAGTAGAAGAAGAAGGGACCTGAAAGTGCTAATTCCTAAGAGAAACACATTTGCATCAAGTTTTTACTGTGCACACACACTGGCAGGAAGCAGTGTGAATGAAGAATGAGAGGTACGATACATATACTATTTTATTTTATTCATTTGTTTATTCATATAAAATTGAGAAGGGAAGGCATTTTGTCCAGCCTCTGGAATAACTTCTTTTACAAAAAGCTTCTAATTTTCTTTCTTTCTTTCTTTCTTTCTTTCTTTCTTTCTTTCTTTCTTTCTTTCTTTCTTTCTTTCTTTCTTTCTTTTTTCCTTTCTTTTTTCCTTTCTTTCTTTCTTTCTTTCTTTCTTT
>NC_034595.1:37777661-37786701 GCF_900095145.1 Mus pahari | reverse complement strand
TTTTTTTTTTTTTACTTACTTGCCAGTTCTCCTGAGAAGAATCTTGTGTAGAAACCATACGCCTTATTACAGAAACAGACGTGATGGCAAGTTTGCTGGTTCATGAATTGCAATGATGGGCTTCACCAAACACTCATGAAGAAGTCTTAAGAATTAATAAAGTCATATCAAATAATTTTCAGTGTGGCTCTTCTCAGCCACTTTAAGATCATTTTTGTAGTGATCTCCACCAGACAATGTTCCTTGTGCCACCCCACAACCACCTCTGTTGGAAGCAATACACAGTTCAGTCAGACTACTGCTGAGTGGAACTAATTCCTTCCTCTTAACGCCTGTCTCCAATTAGTTGGAGGGAAAAAGGCATGATTTGCTTGAGAGCCTGATCTCCCATTCACTCCAGTCCATTATCATTCCCACCCAAGCGTCATACAGCCACTAATTGTCTTGGGAAACTGGGCTGTGTGGCTGCTAACTTTGTGACCTAGGTAAGATATTTATCATTCCCAAGCCTTAGTTTCTACAACTAAGAATGGGGGTCATTTGTACTGTCACATTTCTGAGTGCTGAATGACAGACTCTGTCAGGAGCACTGAGATGTGTCTGGTCCATTCAGGGCTTGGCAAATCAAGTACCACCACCATGGGCTAAAATAGGAAAAACAGATGAACAGGTGGGTCCTGAAAATTAAATAAATCATAAATACAGAAGAAGCCCCACACACCACAAACCTCTTCTTTATAGGGACCTGGTAGTGGGGCAGCATTGAACTCAATATCTCGTGTGGCCATGTTGATCACACATTACCAGTTGGTCTTAAGTCCTCTAAATGCAGTATTTCGTTATGTTTTTCATCTATTCATCCTCTTTCCCCTCCCACCAACTCAGACTCATCAGTCACAGTGCACCAATTGAAGACACTATGCTCTTCCATTTGCTAAGCGTGGGAGGGTGGGGTTACCTGCCCAGCTTCTGTCTCCATTTGCCACAGAGAGAGTACAAGGGTCAAGGCAGACAGTCGAACACTGAAGAGTTTCTAAATGCCCTTATAGAGTAATGCCCCTGACACCCAAGCCCTCCTCAAGGCTGCTGCCTAGGGTTGATGGTAAAGGGTGTGAAGGATGCCTAGGCTCTTAATAAATATGCCACAGTCAATTAAAGACACTGTGTACATGATTGTGGGACAATGTCAACAAGAGGTGTGCCAGCTCTTGCTATCCTGCTCCAAATTTTTCTTAAGGCAGTGATGTTATTTTGTTCTTTTGTTCCCTCACATGTGACTCTACTGAATGTATAAGTGACTTTGTTGCATATTTTATATACTTTTGGTGTATGTTTAAACCTCATGTTTTAAAATTCCAGCAACATAGGTGGGATTCCCAGGATAGAAGGCAAAATGAAAAAAAAAAAACCCACTGCGCTATTCATCTATGAAATATTTTTTAAATGTCACTGTAGATGGCAAGTAAGATGGATCATTGCATAAAGATGCAAACATGACTGTGTGAGTTCTATTCCTAGGACCCACATGATGGGAAGAGAAAACCTACTCCCATGAGCTGTTCTTTAATCCTCACATACACTCACACCCTCAAGAAATAAATACATTCAATATTTTTCAATTATTACAAAGTTTAGGTTTAGGAAACATATGCTTCACTTCACCTGTAAGTCTGATAAAAGTTTACATTAGGGCTCCTCTCTAAAAGACCAACTCTCTATGCCTCATTGGGTAACTGTAAAACAGGGTAAAACTACTGCACGCCAAAGCTGCTATCAGTTTTTGTAACCTTTCAGCAATCAGTTGGAGAATAAAGGATGGATCCAGCAAGTGGATGAACTTTGGAACCCTTCCCAAGAAAATCAAGTGCTTGTCACTTCTGCCAACATCTGTTACACTTAGGGATTATTTGTTGAATAGTGACATAAACGCCTCATTTTTTTTTTCAGACAGTTCTGACAACTGAAGCAATAGGGAAAGTTTATTCCTTGGCCAAAGCCTATCTGAAAATCAGTGTCTGCAGTTTTAAGTTACAAATGAAACTTTCCCTCCCAGTCCAAGTGTTTAAATGACTTGAGCCATTACAACTTCGCAAAGTTCAATCCTATTGTGCAAATTGGAAGTAAGAAATAAAAATACAAGCTCAAGAGCATTCACACCACAATTAGAATATTAGAATTAAATCCTGTTATCGCTCTGTTTTTGTTTTTGTTTTTGTTTTCCAGATTTTGCCATTTCATAATGGCAGAGAAGTCACCATTAACTCCAGGATTACTGGTGATCAGGTCAGAGCAGAGAGCAAAGGGCTCTGTTGCAGAGGTTCAGCTCAAGGACATTTGACAGTAGATGACTCTAGCTTAGCATTTTTTCTACTTTAGTATCATTAGATTCTTCTGCAGAAGCTGCAGTGGCAGGAACTGACAATGTCAGAAACGATGTGCCTGTCCCAGAACACAGAGAAAGAGAGAAGTTACAGGGAAGGGAATCTCAGAAAAGGAATTGGTTAGTTTGTCTTGGTTGAAGAAGACACCAAGTCACAGAGGATGTGTTCCCTGGCACTGAAGGCTGCAGTGGAAACGCTGTCATGACATATGTCTCTGTGTTTCAAAGGATAAGAGATGCTATACGCATCCACACCCTTAACTGCACTTTTCTTTGGCTCCACAAGGTATTTAAAGTTAGCTTTATATGGCAGATAGATTCAAAGACTATAAGAGGAGAAGGGTGACTTGTCAGAACTACTTGTTTTTGACAATGCTTCATCAGAAGGATGAGAGCCGCACAGGTTGTAACAGGAATCCTCTGGATGTGGCTTTAGTTTGAAAGGTAGGTAGCAAGGCTCTGGGTCCTTGCCAAGACTGGCAGAGGGTCTGATGGTGATTTTTGTTTGTCTTCTGCATACACTGGGAATGAAAAGTAGGGTCTTTCATGTGGTAGCCAAGTATTCTACCACTGAGCTATAGAAGCTTCCGCATCGTTGACATTTTATACTGAGACAAACTCTCACTCAGCTTCCTAGACTGGTCTTGAACTTACTTTATCCTACAAAGGCCTCGAACTTGTCGTCTTCGTCTGAGCCTCTCAAATTGTAAACAAAATAACTTTTGCAATTGTTAAATTTAGATGATTTTTTTTTTTTACTAAGTTCACTGTAAAATGTTGAGAATGAGTAGAGGATGGTATACAATCAAATATTTCCCAAATGCTGTAAAACATGTAGTTTTGTTTGTATCCTTATGCAATTTTCATTAAAAGAAGAGCCTTGGTCAGGCTTATCTTCATGAATGTGCATTTCATGAGCATTTACTGTATGTTGTTATAACCAACATGTACATTGATTAATGTTGAGGGTGTCCATGCACACACAAATGGAAAATATTATTTCTGTTAAAGTTTTCCAACCTTTAAATGGCCTAAAAAAAAAAAACTGATTAGATTTACATCTGTTGTTCAGATATATCAATAACAGAGCATAACAAACTCTGGGTGGGCACACTCATGGCAGTCAAGGCCCATGCCTCGCCCTGCCTTAGACCAGGGTGGTTGTGTAAGAGAGAAAAGCTAATAGCTAGGCAAGCCAGCCAAGCCGGGACCACTGACAACCGGCCCAGCTGTAAGCCAAGCTTCCTCTGGGAGCCATATTGATGTGAGTGGCCTATGCTGCCACCTGAGTCCATGGTGATATCTGGTCTATGCTGCCACTGAGGGCCATCTCTGGGTCCATGGTCTGTCCTAGGGTCCTAGGGTCTCTGTGGATGTCTGTGGCCCATGTTACTACCAAGGAGCATGCAAGCGTTTGTAGTCTGTGCTGTGGTCCAAAGCTACTTGATATCTGAAGACTGTGCCGCCTCTGGGGACTGTTTTGATGTGGGTGGCCTGCACTCTCTAATGGGGACACATTAATGTCCATTAGGGTTGACCTAGGGATATGTGCTTTAAAAATCTAGTAAAAGCAAGCAAGTAGGATTGCAATCTTTGCACACAGGTAGAGTTCCTTTTTAGCTTACACAAAACCCTGGGTTTAACTGCTAGCTCTTTTAAAATGGGGCATGGTGGGAGACACTTGTAATCTCCACACCCTGGAAGTAGAGACTATAGGACCAGAAGTTCAAGGTTACCTCAATCTCAGTTACACAGCAAATTGAAGGGCAGCCTGAGATACATGGGGAAACAAAACAAAACAAAACAAAACAAAACAAAACAAAACAAAACACAGAGCCATCACTCTGACAGCTAATGGGAGCAAATGCAAAGTCCCACACCCAAACATTAGGTGAAGCTCAGGAGACACTATGGAAGATGGGGAAGAAGGATTGTAGGAGTCAGAGATGTCAAGAACACCAGGAGACCATGGCTCACCAAATCAACAAAGCGGGGCTCATAGGGCTCACGGAGACTGAAGCAACAATCACAAAGCCTATGAGGGTCTCTGTTAGGTCTCTGCATACGTGCTGCGGTTATCTTGCTTAGGAGTTTTGTGGGACTTGTAACAGTGGGAATGGAGGGATCCTGATTTTTTGGAACCTCATTTCTCCTCCTGGGCTACCTGGACCAGCCTCGATACGAAGGTTTGTGCCTAGTCCTATTGCATCGTGTTATCCATGTTCAGGGGATATCACTGGGAAAGGAAGAGCTTTGTCGCACACGTATCTATTGTAAAGCACATGGTACTTGTAAATAATATTATGTTGATAAAGGGGAGGTGGACTGACTGTGGGGAATATTGATGTTTTCTGAAAACTGGGAAAGTAGGTGAGTGCATTATAGATAGGAAGACTTGTTGAGTTTTGGTCTGTTGCTGTGTATTGTAATGCTAAGTTACAGCCCCCAAGGCCTGGTTGTCCCAGAAGGAGAGGGACTATGCATAGACCCAGATGTTATATAATTTTGCCCTTCCAAGTTAGCCTGATTGGTAAATAAAGATGCCTACAGCTAATAGCTGGACAAAAGAGAGACAGGGAGAGTCTTGAGTTCTCCAGCTTGAGGTCAGAGGAGAGCAAGGGAGAGGAAGATGGGAGAGAAGGAAGATACCATTGGTTAGGAGTTAAGAAAGCATGGCCATGAGGGCTAGATAATTGCAGTTAAGAGCAGCCCAGATGCTCTGCCAGTGCCTGACAAATACAGAAGTGGATACTAACAGCCATCCATTGAATGGAGCACAGGGTCCCCAATGAAGGAGCTAGAGAAAGGACCCAAGGAGCTGAAGGGGTTTGCAGCCCTATAGGAGGAACAACAATATGAACTAACCAGTACATCCCTGGGACTAAACCACCAATCAAAGAAAACACATGGTGGGACCCATGGCTCTAGCTGCATATGTAGCAGAGGATGGCCTATTCGGTCATCAATGGGAGGAGAGGCCCTTGGTCCTGTGAAGGTTCTATGCCCCAGTATAGAAGAATGCCAGGATTAGGAAACGGGAGTGGGTGGGTTGGGGAGTAGGGGGAGGCAGGAGGGGATAGGGCATTTTCAGAGGGGAAACCAGGAAAGGGTATAACATTTGAAATGTAAATAAAGGAAATATCTAAAAAAAAATAAAGTATGAGTTTGATGCTAATAATTGTATTGGTTTATGATTTTAAGTGTTGAATATGGGAATCAACCAAGAGAATTTTATTTATTACTCATTAATACGCTGGTATGGAGAAATTTCTTGAGAATAGGAAGGCATGGGTGAGATTTGGGGGAAGGTATCTGGGAGGAGTTTTAGAGTGGACAGTCAGGAGGAAAAGGTATGTAAATCTATTTCAATTAAAAATATAAAGAAAGAGGAATAAATAAACTATACACTATGTCAAAGGAACATTGGCCACAGCCCATTTCCCAAAGTATCTCCCTATATTTTAGCCTTTTAAAAGAATTATTTATTATTATATGCTGATTATACATAATGTGTTCCATGATGACATCAACACACATATAATGTATATTTATCATCCTCACCTGTCAGTACTTTGTCCCTCACTCCTCCCGATCCCATTTCTCTTTCCTCCTGGTCCCTCCTCTTCTTTGCCTTCTTCTTCCCTCCCATCCATTTATTTATAGAGTTAATTAGGCTTTTGTGAGTTTCATTAGGGATGCTTACAGGCTCCTGGGTGAAAGGCTATCTTCAGGAACATAGCCTCTTTAGTAGTGGCTATGCCACTGAAGAAAATATTTCTCCCATCTCCAGAGACTATTAAATGCCTATAGATACTCAAGGAAAGATGGGAAATATGAGCCTTCTATCCCAGCTTTCTTTATTTGCAACTAGCCCTAGGTTGGGACCTTCAAGGGCCCTTCACCCCAAGGACAGAATGTTGACAGGTCCAATTTTGTGCCAGTCCTCCCACCGTATTCTGAAGAAAGTCCTCGACTCACATAATGGATATCTAACCCTCTGTCAGGGTTGCTAACCCTAGTACAATGTACTCAGCATCTTGGCAGCAGACCTCTGATGTCATGTGACCATGTTCTAAGTGCCAGTGCACAGAGCCTCCACACACAGCCAAGCCATCAATGACTGATCACAGAAAGTCAGTTAAACAACACGCAGATTGGAGTTTTAGCAAATCTAATAAATAAGTAATACACTCCTCTAAAATTATATCCTCTTACTGAGTTAAATTGTCTCTTTTCTATGTAAGGCATTTAATAAACATGAATAGTAATTACTCTTTGGTATCCCAAATGATTTTTTTGAGTTGTAATTTAAATTGTAGTCTATAGATTTAGTGTGTGTGTGTGTGTGTGTGTGTGTGTGTGTGTGTGTGTGTATGTGTGTGTGTTTCAAAGACTTGCAAAAACTATTCAGTTCTTTATAACTTTATGTACTTGTAAATCAATTTAGATTACTAGTTCCTCTAAGAATAATTATAAATGAGGGTGCTATAAATAATGTGAAAACAAACGCAATGGTTTTGTTTTATTGATTAAAACAAAAATAAAAATACCTTGACAAAATGATTCTTAAGAGAAAAAGGGGTTTATTACAACTTAATGATTTCAGGTTAAAGTCCATCATTATGGGGAGGTAAAGACAGGAACTTCACGCATCTCAAGACATAATACTCAAGCACTGGCAGAAAAATGAATGCATACATGCTTGCTTGCTTCACTCTTATGCAAGATTCTTTGTTTATGGAATGGTGCTGCCCACAGTGGCCTGACTTATTCTACACCAGCTAATTTATTAAAAACAATTTCACAGACATGTTCACAGGCCAACCTACTGTAAACAATTCCCGAGACTCTCTTCTGAGGTGATTCTAAATGGTATCAAGTTGATTATTAGAACTATCATACTGCATTAAAATAAGAACTTGGAGTTTGTAGGGTTCTTCAACACTCAAATTCCAGGATTATTGACCAAGTGCTTTTGGGGAAAAGCCTTACAAATTGGCATGGAGAGATGCTGGAGAAGGAGCTACGTCATGCACATATGTTGATTATGTATTTCAAGTTGGTTTTACGTTCTAAACAAAACTTTGTTTTGTATTTAAGAAATTTGATCTTAAAAATTATTTATATCAGCACTGACATTTTTAATACTTCATGTTTTATTACCTCTAATGTCTTTGCTATCATTAATCTTAATATCTATTTATTGTTTGGAAAAAAGGACAGACTTAGCAAATGGTAGACATCTCATAAACAACAGATAGGGTCTGCGTAAGCTGTGTGGGAATTAAAACTTGGAAAAGGGAAAAAAATATTTTTCTTCCTTACAGGATAATGGCTTTCAGTTAATTCCAGAGGTCAATTGTAAAAATGAGTTCCTTCCCTTAAATACTGAGATTCATCATCCTGACACTGTTTACCAGAGTTGCAGTTCATGAACTGATAGGAGCTTCGTGACCTTGTGTTCAGCTGCCATCCAGTTCACTATTCCTTAATTATATCTGAAGGCAAACATGTGGGCACTGAGCCTTATCATGTCATGCTTCCATGAGTTTTCAGTTCCATCATTGCTAATAAAAACAGCATTTGTTTTATGCTATTTGTCAGACATCATCCTCAAGGTTTTATTGCACATGTATTATAAAAATCTTTCAATTGCAAAAGTACTGGGAATGATAAAGAAAATGTTTTTGAAGCTAACAGACATTTAGTCAAACATTAACACTTTGCCATATTTTCTTTTGAAAAAAATATTATAAGTGTGGTGAAAGTATACTATGTATAATGACCCAATTCAATCTTCTCTTCCTTCCTGTCCAGAATGTAACCAACATTCCAAAGATGAAGAATGTTTTCCTCATTATTTTTACACAAGAGTGTTCTTTCAATAACATCTAGTGATATCCACATGACATTAAAACTAAGATAAACTCTATCAAAAATGGTATGATCTCCTTTCAAGAACATATACTTAAAATATATATTGTAGATCCTATATACATATATCCTATATACATATATATATACTATATATCCTATAGTATTTTATTGGATGGACAGCCATGTTTCAGTGTGGTTACATTCTAATGGATATTTCATTTTTTTCCTGTAATTTCAATGTCTAACATGTTGATTTTTTGAATATTTGTATACTTCATTAGAATAAATTATTAAGTGAAGATTAATGGAATTTAATGTATTATTAGATTTAACTTTGGCTACACTGACAAGATTCCCTTTAAAGAGAGTATATGCCAATGTATATTTTGATAGCAACATGGGAGAATTTCTCATTACCTAACTTCCTAATGACATCTGCCTTTGTTAGTTAAATGAATTTTTGCCAGTCAAAATAAATGGCCTTGAATAAATGTCCCAGCATACAAATACATGAAGATTAGTAAGGCTGAAGAGTGTAATGCATACTAGCTGTGTATGTCTTATTTTAATAATCCATTTTTTGCTGCATTCTGCATATCTTTCTAAAAATAACTTATTAGCCTTGCTAGTATAGTTAGCTTCTTATCATTATATTGATGCAATTAACATCTCCTTGCATCTATCTTCTCCTCTTCTTCTTCTTCTTCTTCTTCTTCCTCTTCTTCTTCTTCCTCTCCTCTTCCTCCTCCTCCTCCTCCTCCTCCTCCTCCTCCTCCTCCTCCT
>NC_034595.1:37767354-37777631 GCF_900095145.1 Mus pahari | reverse complement strand
CTCCTCCTCCTCCTCCTCCTCCTGCTCCTCCTCCTTCTCCTCCTTCTCTTCCTTCTCCTCCTTCTCTTCCTTCTCCTCTTCCTCCTTAACTCTGAGAAGTTTTCAGAACTACAAAATTGTTACTGACAGTAAAAGCATCAAGTTTATTGATTGGGGCTTTTATTGTCTGGACCTCTTTGTTTCTTAATTATAAAGTCTCAACTACAATTCATAAATGAATTCTTAAGCATTATTAGTGGTATGTGTGTTATGTAGACATGCATGACACAGAATGTATAGATATCAGAAGGTAACTTTATGGAGCTGCTCTTCTTTTTCAATCTGTCTGTAAGTTCTGGAGATGAAAGTCGTGTCTCCAGACTTCTACAAGCATCTTATCCAGATGAGCCATTTCACTGGTACTTGCTTTCATATTTAGTGTTTTAAGCTATTTTCATTTATACTGAACATTTATTGGATAATACAGCCCTAACCAATTACTTATAATTGTCTGTTTATACTTAAAGATTATTTATTTACATTTATTTACATAACTTTCTCTGTTCTGCCACTATACTCTTTTAATTTCCATAGATTCATAATATCACTATTATTAGAGAAAGTCCCAACTTTCTCTTCTTCAGTTATGTTTCCAGCTGTACTAGATTGCTAGATTGAGTTTCAGAAAAACTTGTCATCCTGGTAAAGATTTCTCATTCATGAACATTGTATATCTCCCTCTAATATCTTAATCACTAGGCGAGGAAACATCAATCTAGGTTTATTCTGAGAAAGCTTGATCAAGGTTTCTCAGAAATTCATGGCATAATGAAATGGAGGCACCAACAGAGGAGCTTGGCTTACAGTAGTCACAGAGAAAGCCATATGAGCATCACATTCAATGTGCAAGCTCTCTCAGAGACTACGAGGATGATCTCTCTGAGGGGGAGATGACTGACTGACATGCTTGGTAGCAGCTAGCTAATCAGAGGATGACCATTTCAACAAATAAACAAAATTTGGAATTTCAAATAATGATTGTTTCCCCCTCCTCTTCCCCTTACTCCCTTTAAACTCATTATGACTTTTATTGATGAGATTAATGGCTCCATTGGATTCCTTTGAAACAAACTATAGCACCTCACTGTGCATCTTTGTGTAATTATTGCCACTTCATACATATTTTAAACCCCTCTTCAGGCCGTGTTTTCAAAGTCTACTACTATTTTAGTAGTAACTTTGCAAGCAAATCTTCCCATTTATTGTTACAGTCATAAAGTGAAGCCATTTTTTTTACCTTCTTGGGTCATTTTGAGGAATACTATTAGTTCCTTAGTAAATTTCTTTTGTCCTTTCTACATAAACATAAATATAACTGAAATATTAATATATAAAATAAATGATAATGCAATATGACATTATATAAAACATTACATACTTTATCTAATATACATATTTTTGTGACCATCAGACTCATAAAACACTAAATAAGTTTTATAAACTAAGATAACATTTAATATGACCTAGGGTAATACTTTATATACTATCCAGAGTGTTCTGATATTTCTTTACTAATTCTTCTATAACTCAACTATTTTGTAGTTATTTTCTTCAAATTGAAATACATCTTCCTAGAGGGAGGAAGGAGGCTTATAAGATGTAGAAAGCTAATGGAACTTAAAAGGATCAGGAAGCATACAACGCCACAAGATTTGCAAGGCCCTATCCTACAAAAGCATTAAGTCTCTGAACTGCCTGCAGGTTGTACAGAAAGCTTCAGTGACACACCAGTTCTGAGTCCTCTCTCATGCTGGGGGAGCCTATCTGGTGATAGGGCTGCCTTTGAATTACTCCTGTTTGTGCTCTTGACGCAAGTCTAATAAACAGACTGGTTCCTTGAGCTAGACTTCCGTGGCATTTTTTTCTTTGTACTCTCATCAGTACCCTATTTGGGCCAAACGGACACTTGATTCTCCCCAGGAAGACTCTTCCATCAATGTAACATATATAAGTCAAATACCATGTTCTTTGGTTGCACATATTTGAGGCAGGCAAATGCAGAGAATGTTTTGCAACCCAGGACTCTACTTTACTTTAGACACACAGATCCTTTTTCCTATCAAAGCACTTAGCAACTTGGGATCCCCAGTCCATACTGAAAAACACGCACATCCCTTTCCAAACCTATAGCTCAAGAAATCCTTCATAATTCCTTTTTAGCCAATTTAACTTGGAATATATCTAGTAAATCTGTCTAGTGGATGATTGGTCCTAGGCTGGTTTGGGGTGTTGTGTCCCCTAAGTGTACTTCTAGAGAGAAAACAATCTCTATTTACCATTCTTTATTCTTATGTTGCTGCATGATTAGATGTGCATATGATTAAAAAGCAGATGCATCATGGGAAAGGACACATTCAATGAACAAATGCAAATAAACCCCCTGCCTGTTATTCAAACCAGGACAGCCACCCAGCCCTCCCCGCTTCAACAGTCAACTCATTTCTCTACATCAGAAAGCCTTGAGCCAGAATGAGGTGCATGCTTATTTAGGGCCTGCAAGGAAGCTGTGGTGCGCTCTCATTCCGCCTGTGAAGAGAAATCTGTGTTATTCATTTTGTGTCCACTTCTTCAGGCTGGAAATATTTGTTCTAGATACCAAACACAGATAATTGTTCAGTTCCAATTTTCTTTTTTAAAAGGCAGTGCCACTAATATTCCCTCAAATGATGGTCTGGGTTCTGAATTCTTACATGGTAAACAGAGCTGTTGCTGAGAAATACATAAAAGTTTACCCACAGCAATCCTGAGAAACCTTTTTCACAGGTACGCCAGGAAGAGCCATCGCTTCTTATCTTTCCCTGTAGCCAACTATGGCAAACGGGGCATCTAGTATTCTACTGTCACATATCTGTAACACATATCATATCAAAGCCCCACACTAATCTCCAGGCTCCTTTGGTCCTTAGTAACACATACCTGTAGCTACATATCAAAGCTACTAACTCTTTTGGCCTGAAAACCCTGTTACCCTAAATGGATCACTCCAAATTGAATAAACTCTTTCCTATTCACTGAGTGGTCTGGTATGGTGGTCTCACTGCATCCTTGCTTACAGTAATATACCCACAAAAGGAGGACTCTCGGTAGCCAACTCAAGTGATACCTGTGAGTATTCCACAGAATTTAAGACTGAATTGCTGTGGACTTTTACTTCTAGAGCTCAGGGTCCCCTTTCTGCTTGTTTTTACTTTGGGCAAAAGTATTTGAAAAATACAGTGGCTACATTAAGGATATACATCAACCCACTGACTGATTAGTAAAGGCTCTATGAACTTATAAACTGCCTTCATGGAATGTTATCCCAAACTAAGGAAGGGACAGTTGCTTCAAGCTTTACTTTGGCCAAAGGTAATCTGTTAGCTGTGGATGAATGCACTTACATTGATATGTTGCAACTCCCCTTGTAGTTATGCCCCATGCATTTCCAACATGGGAATCAGGCTAGAAGTATAATTAAGCAAATTAAGTTATCTCCAGGTGTTAGTACTTAAATTGTTTCCCTTTCCCCCTCAGCAGGAATGGAAGTGAGGTTGCTCAAAACCTCAAAAACACATGGAAGTCGTTTTATTCCATTTTATTTGAGTTTGTATGTATTGCTTGAACTGATTTCACAGGTCATAGAAATACTCCGACCCTTGCTAATTCCCTGCCCTGTATCTACTAAGGGATGTTTAAAAATATAAGAACTTACTTTAAACCAGTTTTAATAAACTACATTTTTCTTTTCAGTTGAGAATCAGTGAACTTGGTGAACTGGTGACCTGTAGTACACAGGATATCTATCTATCTATCTATCTATCTATCTATATATATATATATATATATATATATATCACAAATATATAAATACAGAGATTTCTGAATATGTCCCTTCCAGAGCGTACCCCTTTCTACAAAAGACATCTCTATTTTACCAATCACCCAAAGAGGTATTCTATCCTCAACTGGTAAATATTTAAATACCTTTCCTTCTACCAACATACAACACTGCCTTAAATAACCACAGAGGGAACCACAAAGCTACAAGAAAATGAGGTTTGTTCTAATTACATACCGAAGAAAATCCCATTCTGTAATGAATTTCATGTTAATTATTATCCTGATGTTGTATCCGGCTGACAACCAAACCCACTGTGCCAACACGTGACCTGCTCTCGGCTGCTCCAGTAACGAGGAGCAGCTTTTGACAAACAGTCTGTTTCTTTTCAACAAACAATGCAAATCACAAACAGGAGAGTTCCAGGCTACAATTACACGTTGCCTGCTGCGCCTTCAGACAAGCAGTTGCTTAGACCGTTGCCCCAAAGCACGGAGCTTAGACTCTGCTTTCATAGTCAAAGCTAGCTGGAAACAGAAGACCATGACCCAGGATGCTTCTCCAGCACTTGCAGAATTCAATCCCTGCCAGGTGGCTGTAGCTGGGAAAAGCAGAAACTGTTCTCTGAAGGTCAAAACTGAACTTGATTTACTTAGACTAATATAAATCAAGCAGCTTTTAGGTGAATATGTTCCCCAAATAAGGTAACTAAGGCTGTTTGCTTATTTGTCTTTTCCTATCCTTTACTTTATGTACATGGATGTTTTGCTTGGGAAAAAAGTCTGTGTGCTGTGTGCACATAGTGCCCTAGACAGACAGACAGACAGACAGACAGACAGACAGACAGACAGACAGACAGACAGACAGAAGAGAGCATGAAATACCCTGGGCCTGGAGTTACAGAAGGTTGTGAGCTACTATGGAGAGAGTGGGTATTGAACCCATGGCTCCTCTTTATGCTGACATGACTTTTAGAAGTAATAATGGTTTACAAAATATTTTAAGTTTTGAGAGAAAGATTTTAGACTTTCCAGTAAATAAAGTCTAAAAGAGAAAAAGAAAATTTATATAAAAAGTATTACCCTCGGGCAGTGTTGGCACACACCTTTAATTCCAGCACTCAGGAGGCAGCGGCAGGTGTTTCTCTGTGAGTTCAAGGCCAGCCTGGTCTACAGAGTGAGTTCTAGGATAACCAGGGCTACACAATGAAAGCCTGTTTCAACAAACAAGCAAGCAGAAAAGGAGGCTAGCAACATAATTTATCCAGAAGTGTGACAACATATTTCACATATACAGCTAATTCTACTTGTGTTCAAATGTTTTCCATTCTTGCAGTAACTTTGCTTCTACAACTATGGATTTCTAGTTGGCAAATATCCCTGAACTCACATCCTTTGTGATAAATCTGTATACAGACTAATACGACATTATAGCACATAAGCCCAAATGCTCTTTCATCTCATTATCAACACTGAAATCATTCAGAACATTTTTACAGGCACGTGTGCCTTTCTGGTTTTCATATAGCTGTCAGGGCCTTTTCCTGTCACAGTCTGTAGTGGAATTTTTCTCATTTTCAAGATGAAATTCTACAAATAGGGTGAACTAGAGCAGTCATTGTGCCATTTGCCCTCAGCAAACACAGCATCTAACTGAGAGAGCACACCACACACTGCTGAGCTGGGTGCTGGTTGAGTCAGCACAGCCCTGGACATATAGGAAGCAAAGCTACTTCCTGATAGGGGAGGTGAGGCACATGTTCAAAAGTCTTTGGGTTGCTAAGGAGGCTCAGCTCAGACTGAAGGTCACAGGGTCACCCAGGTTGACTGTGTTTCTGACGCTTCCTCACTCTTTGCCAGTGAGTTTTTCTTTTATAGAAGAGTGACTCTCATTGCCCTACGTGCCTCCTCCCTACAACATAAACTCACAAAGAGGATGGGAGGAATGTCCACTTTCCTGGCTACTTCATTAGATGACATAGCTTGTTTGAACTCTTCTCCTACAATGAACACAGAGATTATGTGATTCACCTTACAATATTTACTTATAATATGTAGTTGTATTTTAGCAAAGTTGCATATCTCTGGGGACAAATCAAATCGTCAGATAGAGAAAAGCCTCCCTACGAAATAGGATTTCATAAACTTACAAGAAGGCTGAATTTAATTCTGATATTTAGGAAGCTTTGATCTTCTCCCATCTGCTTTCTTGAGTAGCCATAGTTTTTGTTTTTTCCAATTTTTATTAGGTATTTACTTCATTTACATTTTAAATGCTATCCCCCAAAGTCCCCTATATCCTCCCCCCCCCCGGCTCATCTACCTACCCACTCCCCTTTCTTGGCCCTGGTGTTCCCCTGTACTGGGGCATATAAAGTTTGCAAGACCAAGGGGCCTCTCTTCCCAATGATGGCTGATTAGACCATCTTCTGCTACATGTGCAGCTAGAGACACGAGCTCTGGGGGTACTGGTTAGTTCATATTGTTGTTCCACCTATAGGGTTGCAGACCCCTTCAGCTCCTTGGGGAGTAGCCATAGTTTTAACTACTTGTTTTTGTAGGCAATTCCTTTTCAGGTTAGATATTTCTACCCTCTCTTTATGTTTGACTTTAATATGAGTGAAGACTTTGAGCAGCAGGCAGTGTTCTTAAGACAGAAATTAATGTAATGCTATATATTAGCATCACTTATTGGGACAACCTTTAATGCTTGATGATGCTAATAATTCTTTCCAGGGGGATTACTATATGACTGACTGCATTATGTTTATAATTAGTTGACATTATTCAACTTCCTTATGCTACACAGTGATATATTAACTAGACTCACATGATATTTTCCTATAGTGCCCACAATGCAGCCCTTCAGGTGGTTCCATTTTAGACTCAGTATAACCTCAAATAGGACAAAAACTAAGATATGATTGTAAGATACTGTTCTTGAGGAAAAAAAAAATCACAAATTTAGGTGGTTATGATACTTGGTCAGAATGCAAACTTGTGCAAGCAAGGAAAATATAAAATGCTAGGCACTTCATTTTCAGACTTATTGGTGAAAAATGACACACATAAAAAATAATTATAGGACTGCTGGGAACCACCGCCGCTGTACCTGCCCATGCCAGGGTACCCATCTTGAGAGCTGTACAAATGCTACACACACTGAGAGAGGAACAAATGCCCAATGTGGAGAAGATGGAAATGATGCAAGAAGCGAAGGTAGCAGGTTGGGAACCATTGCCTAAAGACCTGATTTACTCAATATCTATAATGGAAAGATTTAATAAATATGCAGTAAGTATTGAGAGGGGGTAGCAAGATGACAGGCTTGATGAAGAAAACATAAAGGCATCTTCATGTTTGCTTGGCGGTATTGCTTTTCTCTGACCATGCTATTTTTAAGGGTGGATAAGAAACTCACTGGCCTGTGTAGTCAGCGGTCTCTAGCCAGCAGGTCTCCTATCATCTAGGGCCAGAGTCAAGTCTCAGCAGCCCAGGGTCCAGTTCTCACACTATAGCCCCAATTACACACCTGAGTCCAAATGCCAGAAGAGACGGGTCATTCACTTCATGTTATCAGTCAACAATACTTACTCTCATTTTTGAGAATTCTTTCACTAAACACTTTAAAGTAAAAAAATGGAGCCCAAGCCACAATGCGAAGCAAAACAAAAATATCCTACCAGAAAAAAAAGGAGCAAATTTCATATAATAAATGTAACTAATACTTTGAAGTAAAAGTATCTGCAATGATGCCAGAGAAGAATGGTGGAATTCTCATCAGGCTATAAAACCATCTCTTTTTTCTTTACTCATTTAAGTTATTACTGTTGCATGTTCAGACTCGCTGGCAAAACATCAGATATTTTCGAAAGTGAATCCTCCACATGCTCCCTCAAACAGAGCTTAACACTCAAGTAAAGTGTTTAAAACATGCCAGACGCCGGAAGTGTCCGAAAGTTACCCCCATGGAGTCTGCGTGCTGCCTTATGGTTTTTACCCCTTCTTCCCGGGCATGTAGCAGATAGATGCCACTCTATGGCTCGCCTTCACGTTTGCTAGAAACAATCACCATGGGTCAGAATCAGCCACGGAATGGCTGTGTTTCAACGCATAAAGTAGAAGAGACACTGTACCGGGTCTTCGGTTTTGTGACTATTCAAGAAGTCAGACAGGAAATCTTCATGAAGGCTCTCTCTTCGAATCAGTGTGAATTCCCTCAGGAAAACAGCCCCTTGGCTTTGGTCTCCGCATACCTAGAGAGATAAAGAAGCTGAATTAAGCCCTCAGACAGAGCCTCAAGGGAGAGGGCATGGGGGATTAATGTCTCTTAGTTGTAAAACCTTTTGGATTCATTTCAAGACCGATTAGAGCAATCAAAAACAATGCACACAAATACATATTAATGTGAGAGGCACGAGAACATTCTGGCATGTGGCCTCTCTGACAGATGCCAGGAAAGGCCCCTACTATGGAGTCTCTTAAATAACTGGTTGCTCATGAGACTAAAATTCGGTGATTACAGGTTATTTTTGTGCTCAGGGCTGGGCCCTTATGCCATTGGGCCTTATGTAGGTACCACACAGAGATAGGCTATTGACCCTAACGGATCCATTCCTTGATGAACAGATCTGAGCAAGGTCCCGGTGTCCCGTAAAATGTCCACAAGATACAGAAGCGCTGGCCTGAGCCCAGAGCTGACTTCCTGTAAGAGCTTTAGAACCAGACACACATTGGCTGCTCCAGAAGGAGGTACTGGGGAGCTCTTCGCTGAAGCTTATCACTTATCAGGTTCTTTACACGTGTTATCTCGCCACAGCCCCATGAGGTGTCTCTGAGCAGTCACACTTGACGAATTAGGAACCGGAGGTACAGAAGATTCCAGGAGTTTACAAAGTGAGCGAGCGTTAAATTCCGCATTCAAATACAGGTCTAAGTCTGAAACCCTCATCTCTTCCCTACATCATTTTGCTCCCGAGCTGAGCAAGCCTTCCCTTCCTGGGTGACAAACTGTTATGTAGCATCTACAAATGCAAGGAATGGCCACTTTGCCCAGACTTCTTAATGTATCTCTGACCCTTTACACAGTCAAATAACAAGAGAGATAACAGCAGAATGGGCTGCCCAGCAGACAGACCATAGAAACATCACCAATGTTTACTGTACTGCTTGGCATACCATAAGCATCCTGTAAACACATCACTGTTAGGAAACTATGAGTTTGTTTTTGTTTTAACAATATTTATTAAGAACATGTGCATATTCATCCAAATCCCTTCATTCATTCTCCTAACTTCTATTTTAATTTCACAGTTTTACACAACATTGAAGTTAGTACTGAACATGTGAGTGCTCATGCTAATTCATGTCTTCTTAAATGTCTGCAATAGCTCAAAATGAATTAAATTTATTTTAAACCCGACGTCTTTGGGAAAGGAGAGCAATTTGCATAATTTATGTGGGCTACCGTTCACTGTGGTTGAACAGTCAAGACAGTTTTGTCATGGTAGACAGCATCTCACAGCTGATGGCTTCCCTCCCTGGTGTCACCACTCTGTTGCTTCACTTGACAGGAAGGGCTTCTGCAGTTGTAATCAGGGATTCTAAAGAATTGGCTTTGACAGAATTAGTATCTTGAAATGTTTAAGTGAGCCCAGTGTAATCCTGGGTTATCATCAGCAGAATGTAACTGATTTGAATACAATGAGTTCACACATTGATGAGTGCAAAAGACAAAAAACAAAAACAAAAACAAAAAAAACAAACAACAAAACAAAACACACAAAATCCCATAAGTAAGAGATTAAAAATATACAGAGAATGGTTTACAGCCTGCAACAGGCAAGGGGATTACTTTCAAAGCAATGCAATCTTGGAACAAAGCCTGTCTAACTTTATACAGTTATAAATATTCATAATGGGAAAAAAAAACTATAGGCCTCAGTACACTGCTTAAGTAGCACATTCCTGAGCACACTGCTCAGTTCCTGATTATAGCAAACAAGAAGAGATGGCTGATAGACTTTCTTTCTGATCACGCTTGGCTTCAGGTCACACAGAGCAAACTCAGGATATTACAATGGTGGACAGAAACACCTGTGGACATGCATAGAATTTTACATAGAATTTTAGTTGAAACATCTTTAAAAGGGCACTTTATTTTTATTTATTTATTATTATTTTCTTTATTTACATTTCAAATGCTATCCCGAAAGTTCCCTATACCCCATCCCCCACCCCTGCTCCCCTACCCACCCACTCCCACTACTTGGCCCTGGCCTTCCCCTGTGCTGGGTCATATAAAGTTTACAAGACCAAAGGGCCTCTCTTCCCAATGATGACTGATTAGGCCATCTTCTGCTACATATGCAGCTAGAGACTCGAGCTCAGGGGGTAGTGGTTAGTTCATATTGTTGTTGCAC
>NC_034595.1:37754361-37767275 GCF_900095145.1 Mus pahari | reverse complement strand
CCAATAGCTGACTGTGAGCATCCACTTCTGTGTTTGCCAGGCACTGGCATAGCCTCACAAGTGGCCGCTATATCAGGGTCCCTTCAGCAGAATCTTGCTGGCATGTGCATTAGTATCTGGGTTTGGTGACTGATGATGGGATGGATTTAAAAGGGCACTTTAAAGTGCCCCTCAGCATGCCAGTACCCGAGGTTGCAAAAAGTGGTGCTTGGAAATGCGTCCTTCAAGTTAAACTAGTTGTCTCTAAAATTCACTTTTAGTTAAATTATTTTCTCATCATGATCAATCATTCAATCCTCCCTTGAGTACACAAGTAAATACACCTCAAAACTTGTCTTGATCATCTAACTTTCTTGACCCAAAGCCTTCCTGATTCCCTTCCTGCTGGCAGAGACCTGACATTCAGGGCCACTCATGGCTTTAGCTTTTGATTTCCAGGCAAGGAAGATTCTAGGCAGGGAAGATTAATGCTTATGTAATTCTTTCTGAAAACGTATGAAAATTTAGTTTAACACGATGTTTACTATGCAAATAACATATATAAATATATACAGATATACAAAATATACAAATAGCATTCACAACTTATATGATATTCAAGGCGGATACAACCTACAACCTACACCAATGTGCTCCCATGTGACTAAATGCTACATATGGTAAATTCTCCCAAATCTACCTCTAATAGTTTGCATTTCTCTATCTATCATCTAAAGCATTCACTCTCTGTAGACCATCTTTGCCACAGTTCTTAAAAGAAAACTAACAAACTTTGTGCATTTCCTTGGAGAACATGTTTGTATGTTTGTGCCTATGGCAAACTTGTTTTTCTTTGTTCCATGGATTAGGGAAATGCAAAAAAAAAAAAAAAAAAAAATTCACACATCCAAACTAGACAATGAAATATTGACAGTTGCTAATAATGCTAAAATATAACAGTTTTATCCATGGTTTTTATATTGTGATGCATAATCATAATTTTGTATTTAGGAAAGAGTGTCTATAAGGCTTGAGAGATGGCTGAGAGATGTAGCCTAACTATTGCTCTTGTAGAGAACCTGGACTTGGTTCTGAGCTGCAAATTACAATTCTCTGTAATTCCAGTTGAGGGGATCTGACAATTTTTCCTGACCTCTGAGGGCACTGAATACACATGGTACGCATGGCCACACTCAGGTACACATGTATACATAGAAAATAAACTAATTAATAAAAGAATGAGTCTCCGTATGTTTGTGTTTCTTTCTTTTTTTAAATTTTTTATTAGATATTTTATTCATTTACATTTCAAATGCTATCCCTAAAGTCCTCTATACCCTCCCCCCGTCCTGCTCCCCTACCCACCTGCTCCCACTTCTTGGCCCTGGCATTCCTCTCTATGGGGCATATAAAGTTTGCAAGACCAAGAGGCCCTCTTCCTAATGATGGCTGACTAGGCCATCTTCTGCTACATATGCAGCTAGAGACAGGAGCTCAGGGGGTCCTGGTTAGTTCACATTGTTGTTCCACCTATAGGGTTGCAGCCCCCTTCAGCTCCTTGGGTACTTTCTCTAGCTCCTCCATTGGGGGTCCTGTGATCTGTTCAATAGATGACTGTGAGCATTTGTGTTTCAGCCTATGCAAAAACTCTTGCCAGGATACTCGACTTGTGAATCATTCTTATAAGACACTAGCTTGAATTTAACCCCAAGAATGATAGGAATATATGAATATTCCATTACCACACATACACACACACACACACACACACAGAGAGAGAGAGAGAGAGAGAGAGAGAGAGAGAGAGAGAGAGAGAGAGACATCTAACACTCTTCTGGCACTGTANAGAGAGAGAGAGAGAGAGAGAGAGAGAGAGAGAGAGAGAGAGAGAGAGAGAGAGAGACATTGTATTTTTATTTAATTGTTTCATGAATATTATCTCTAATTTAAAATTTAAATTAATAATTTAAAACCTTTTTAATGCTAATGTTTTGGAGTAGTTGGGTCTATTATCAAAATTATAATTACTTGTTGAATATTGAAGCAAACCTGGTAGGGTGAAATAGAGGAGAGGCAGCAAGTTATATCAACATACACATTTTCTACACCAACTTCAAGCTAACTTTTTTTTCTCTTGGTTTTTCAAGACAGGGTTTCTCTGTGTAGCCCTGGCTGTCCTGGAACTCACTCTGTAGACTAGGCTGGCCTTGAACTCAGAAATCCGCCTGCCTCTGCCTCCCAAGTGCTGGGATTAAAGGCAGGTGCCACTTCTGCCTGGCCCTCAAGCTAACTTCTCAGAATGCTTTCCATCTGGGAAGTGGTGCCATTGCTCCCCTGTTCTTCCACTTGTTTTTATGCATACACATTTGCTCAGGTCCTACTAAGTGTCAACAGCTTTCCTATGGGGCCACAGAATAGATTATGCATTCTTTTTCATGACACAGTCAATCTGACTTATATTAAGATTTGGCAGAAAACAAAAGACACCCTTTAAAACATCTTCCTGTCATGGTTAGGATAGACCTAGATAACATTTCCAAGACCCCCTATGGTTAAGAAGGAAGTCTGGCAGAAAAGAAAAGACACCCACTAAAACATCTTCCTGTCGTGGTGAGGATATACCTAGATAACATTTCCAAACCCTCTTTACTATTAAGAAGGAAGTGAAACAGCTGCCAGGCCTAAGCCAGATGTGATGTGTGTGTGTGTGTGTGTGTGTGTGTGTGTGTGTGTGTGTGTGTGTGTGTGTCCCATAGTCTCCTTGTTCCATGCTCTTTTGGACTTAGGTTCAATTTAAATACACAATTTCAGAGAAATACTGCGGTCAATTTGTTAAAGGTGAAATAGCCTCTATTAGCACAGTTTCCAGAATGAATGCATCCAGGAAGACCTTACCAAAATCAGTTCACATATATCGAGAAGCAAAGGTTTGTACCAGTATCCATTTTAAAGCCCATTTCTGCAGTTAACCTATAGTTAGCCAATGAGAATTTGCAGGTAAGAGTGCAAGGTTCTGAGAACACAGAGCTACCATAAGAGGAGTTATACAAGGATTTAAATGGAGTTAAAGGAATAGTGGGAATTGATCAGCTGGTCAAGGAGAGGGGTGTGAGGGGGAGAAACATTGTTAGAGTAGGAAAAAAGATTCCATCTGGGCACAATGAGGCATAAGGGGTTTTAGGAGGCAGGGACGTGAGTTCACAGGAGGAAGTGGTGATACTGAATTTGTACAGTAGGTTAGATCACATTATGAATCACTGAAAGAGTGGAGCAGTGGCCTTTTGCTTGGAATTGTATGTTGGAGGAGTTTTCTGGTGGCTGACAAGAAGGGAGCCTGGAGGGAGGGTTTTAGATAATTGCAATTCATCGGATGGGAACTTGTGAAGACCTGAGAAGCTGGGAAGGAAGGAAAAGATTATCAGATTTGGCAGTCAACTGAGTCCAGAAGATACCTTTCAAGTTATGACTTTAGTTTTCTCCCTGAAATTAAAGCATTAGAATAAAGAGTAGTACGCTGAGCAGAAGGGGAAATGCATGAGGTTCAAGTACTTGAGTTCAAAGAGGCACAGTGAGGAGTGACTCTAAAGCTTTGGGATGGAAAGATGGGGATAGCGCACAGAACAGACTGGCCTGGGACAGTTTGGTGGCTAGTGATGTCACATGAGGCTAGGATGATGCTTAGATTAATAAGCAACCAATGCAAAGGATGGGGGATGAAAGCCATAAAACTGAGGCACTGATATTTCACACACATCATGGATCCATCTGTAGTGGCTTATTCATAACAGAAGAAGGTGTTAACAAGGAGGAAGTAGTTCGTTTTGACTTTGCATTATAGACTTCCTTCTACTGACTGTCTGTGAAAATACCTTAGATCACCACAGTGGACAATTTTCTACAGACTTCAGCTTCCTTGAGGGTAGAGGCCACGAACAATTGGATTACCAACTCCCAGGGCCTGGATTCATCTAACTATTAGGCTTTAACTTTCCCAGGACAATTTTAAAAATCCTATATTCCAAGGTCAGACCATATTTCCTAATCTTTGGTTGGGCGACTACTTTATTTTATATGTCAAGAAGTATTTTGTAGTTTAAAGGTAATTAAAATGCAATAGAATTAATCAATGTTATCATTCATTAGCTTTAGGTTCTGGTAGCATTAGTTTTGGAGATGAACGAACAGAAATATGAGGATTGTGCATACTGGGGGAAGGGGTTTACATGTCCAGTGGCTAAGTCATGATAAAGGACTAGAGATATCTAATAAAACTGAAGTCATTGCTGTGTATAAGCCCCATGGTTCACCTATGAGAAGCATAGGGTAGTTATTGAAACACATTATCTGTTCTGACAGGATTTCTAGAGCTCTGAGAGCTACTCTAATAGAAGATTTGTTCCTGCTACATTGGCTCATGTACCCAATAAAGTGGAATCCCACTCCTACTGAAGTCTATCTCCTGTCTTCAATCATTGACTCTATCTTTCTAATGGCTGGCCAGCCAAAGTACTCCTTAAACAATCTTGGAATGAATACATGTGTGGCTTGTAGAAGAAAGTCTTATTGCATCCAGAAAGTCATGGAGGCAATTTATTATTTGTGCTCTGTGTTCTCTTTAATGGGACCAAGCAATAAACCACACTAGAGCTAGGTAAAAACAAGAAAGTACGGAGTCCTTCAAGCTCTCTAGCTTCTGCCACAGGAAAGAAAGGTGGCTTGAAGCTACAACAAAGCCACTGACTAACACAAGCATCTTCTGTATCTAGCTTTAAAGCTAGTTCCAACACATGCTTTTGTCTTCTTCTTCACACTTGCTCCCAACAGACACTGGCACCGTGGAGTCTCCAGCCTGAACTGACGTTCAGTGTCTCCAGGGAATACTGATTAGGATTATGACTCATGTGCTCACAATTAATGTGTTTGGTAAAATGAATGATAAAAATACTCCCATTCATATTTTCCTATTTGTAATGTGCTTTCTATAAGGTCTGTGGCTAGCATTTGGAAAGCTGATATCCAAAGCAACTGGTTTGCATTTTTGAATCTACATCATTAAAGTAGAGCCATAATTCCTCTAATAATTGAATGCTTATGGCTGGAATTTTCATGCGGCTATAATTTTCTTATAATTCTGGGGGAAGTTGCTGTGCCCTTCTAGGCTGGGAGGAAAGGCTGCAGAAATAATTGAAGCTTGAACACACAAACATGCCCTCAAATTATCAGTTTATTGTTCTTCTTGCTTCATGTAGCTTTTCTGTGAAAATTGAAAGGTAGCCAACCTTAAACCCTAGGGAAGGATTTAGGTTTCAACTTTACTTACAAAGTATAACACTGAAAACCACAAAACTATTAAACTTTTCTCCTACCAAAAGAATTTTATAAAGTAAGTTTTATGCTCATATTTTGGCTCACAGTTTACTAAGAATTAAGATACTAAAGCTATAAATTCTGTGTCAATTAGAATAATGATTTAAACAACTTTAATAACTGACCACTGTGTTATCTGAATATGCACCTATATTGAAATACCAGTGGGCAGTGAAATGATTGATGTCAGAGTTACCAACTTTTGGCACAATAAGGACAATGAAATATTTATTGAACAAATAACTCAACAAAAATGTTCCTCGGGCCAAAATGATCTTTAGTTCCCGCTCTGAGAATGACTGTGAGGTAGGGAGGGACTGATGGGAGCCTGGTTCAATTCTGCCACCCATGCCATTCCCATTGGGAAATAAAGCCAAATGGCTCAGAAAGCAAGAGAAGTGAAAGAACATGACCCAACGCGAAAGCAGAAGAAACATCTGGTTTGAAGGAAATGGAGAAAAGAACTATACTAGTGCTCTACAGAACCATAAATGAGAATGATCAAATGAAAAATTTTAAAAATCAACTAAGTTTTCTATGAAGCTGACTCTAAATAGCAACACACATTGATATTTTTAATTAAAATCCTTCCATTTAGTAACAGATGGCTTGATTTTTAATAAATTATACTTGCACATTGACAAGTGTCTCCTATGTCACCTATGGCAACCCTTTTTACTGCTAGGACTATTCTAATGGGCCAAATGCCATGAAGAGTCATCAAGCCTATGTTCAGTGACTGCCCTTCTATTGATATTGGTGACTTCATTTCTGGTTTGAATATTCTAGAGTTATGAGATGTGAAAATTAGTGTTCAGTAATTTAATCATAAATGCTAGGAAACATAAGGTATAATTTTAATAAAGAAATTGCTTTGTTATAATGGAGGAACAGTAATGCACATGTTAATAAAAGTCCCTAAGTAGTAATCACTATAGATGTCTACAAACTCACTGGCAACAATCAAAGAGGTTCAATCAAAACATCAGATGTCAGTAACTATGTTCTGCATATACTCAAACTCACAAGAACCTCCTGCCAGCTCTGTAGTAAACAAATCCTTTCTGGAGGAAGCAGGATGTGGAGTCCCTTAAAGAGGTGCTTTAAAACTCCCCCATCACCCTCCCAAAAAACAACCAACCAATCAAAAAACAAAACAAAACAAAAAATGATGTGCTTTCAATATTGAAAGGGTCCACTTGGAAAATCATTGCTTAACTTTGAACATATTTTGATTGTTATGACTGAACTCCTTTTTAGACAGAGTTGGTAGTGTTAACACACACACCCCTGCCTTTGGATCTAGCAGGCTTGTCTGAAGTCAGGGGAGAATGATTCCTGGGATAGCTTCCGGGATCCCCAGCATTGTAATGGCTGCCAACTATGCAAGCTGATTAGCAGTGTTACACTCCCTGGAGGAAAGGCTAAATATGATCCCAAAGAAGGTCAGAGGTGGAGTTAATAAAAGCATTCTTGTAACAATATTTAAGCCACTGACATTTATGTACCTGGTGTTTAGAATGTAAAAACATCTTGAGTATTCTGTTTGTTCTTCTACCAACTTTAATTACCATTTCTAAGGATAGTAAAGATAATTGCTAAAAGGTTAAAGCTGAAAGAATTGAGATGGAACATTCTGGTCCAAAATGTTCAGCTGGGCCTCATAATTTTTGCTACAGATGTTCTTGCTTAGTTCAGGTCTGATTTAAAGGAACAGCTGTAACATGGTTGGAAGCAAGGTTGGAAGTAGCTGAATTTAAAGGCCTATTCCAGAATGTCAATGAAAAGACTCACTTCCCTAGCGTAATAACCTTTATGTACAGGAACCAAAAGTTAAAGAAATATCTACCTTGGCTTTATTCTAGACAAGAATGTACTTTTATAAGAAAGTTATTCTAAACAATATAAAGAGTCAAACAAAAAGAATAGCATACATATTGGGTTTGATGTAGGCTAACCAGAGATAAGATATGGAATTTTGTGACTTTTTAAATGTTAACATTAACACTGAAATGAAAGTATTGGGAAGATCATCAAGATACCTGCTCAACACTCTATTCAGTACTAAGTTTCCTTGCTAATCATGGACTATGGGAAACATGGGTATATATATATATATATATATATATATATATATATATATATATATATACTGTCTTGGTGTCTTGGATGCTGCATCCTATATGGAGGCCCATTTTTGAATTGAGGCATGGGTTATATGGGTTTTGCATGGGTTATATCAATGACTTACACAGCATTGTATATAGTTCTTGAGAGAGGAAAAGAATTATTTCTTCTTAAGGAGTCTCCATTGTTTTGCCAAAACTTCCTTAGCACTGTACGCCAGCCTGAGGCTCCTCCTCTCCAAGGCTTCTATGTCCCTTCTCTCTTTCACAAGAGGATAGTATGCCTTGCACTTTGATGGCCCTTCCAGCCTCCATTCTCTCCACCCCACCCAAAGAATTCTCTTGCATTCTTAATCGTGTCCTCCTATTAACTTCTGGGAGAACCAGAAATAACAGCTTATTTTATTATTTATTTATTTTTTTACCAAGAGCTGCTGGATCAGACTCAGGATTTTCATTCTGTCTTCCTACCTATGTCAAAAAGCCCACCAGGTCAGACCCCAGGATGGATAACAGGAACACAGGACATCAATCTTCTCTCTTAACACTGAAGACATTTGGAATTGGGTACAGTGTTTTGAAATAATTATCAGTAGATGAGGGATTTTTCTGATTCTGTCTTCATGATCTCCCCCCCCCAGCCCAACTCCAAGCGGCATCTCATTCCAACATATTTATTCATACTATCACTGAAATTCAGATGTACACAAGAGACTTACTGTAACCAGCTAGCTCAATAGTTCTAGGTACTTACAAAAGAATCCACATACTAAGTTAAGTCATTTTGTTGAGATGTTAGCGTTTATTGTTTCACAAATTCTAAAAGCTACTCTGCTTCTAGATAGAAATGTCACTAGCGTGGGCCACTATTTCAGAGTTAAATATAGAACAGAGTAGTTTAGCCTCAGATATCATTACTCCTATTGTTAAAATGGTTCAAATCACAATATATATGCTTTAGTGATAATAATACTGTAGCTCAGAGTTACATGAACTCACCTCCACCTTTACCACTCCACAAATGCATGTCTTTTAAAAAGTAAACATACAAAATATTTTAATGTCTTTTTGAAAAGCATAAGAAATGTGTATTGGGGCTTAAATTGTATCTATACACTAAGGAATTTCAAATATTTGCTCAGAATCTCAAGATTTGAAAGTACCCAAGAAGGGGTCTTGTTCCTTCTTAATGCATAGCAAGCATTCTTAAATGTTCTACCCTTTCCTCCACACCTATCCCATCATCCTTCATGTGCTTTACACAGATGCTTGCTTGTTCTTCAAATCATTGTCCATCACCATCCAGGCTACTTTGAAGACTCGCCTATGTGTTTCTTAGGGGAAAGAGAAGAAATTTGAATACATTTGTGTCTTTTTCTCTTTTCCTTTATCTACTGAATCAATACTTAGTTCATGTTAGGAAGCATGCTTATATGAGAAAGAAAACAACACTTTAGGTACATATTTGTATGTGAAGTACTAGGGTGGAGAACAGAATATGTCTGAAGACCTTGCATTCCAAAGCTCAGATAGAGCAGTGTCAGAGCTGAGCCCAGCTAAGCATGAGTCATGTGATCAAAGCATCTCCAGTATTCTAATCCAAATAAGCTCCCAAATGAGTGTGGCTGGACTGTCATTCCTGTCACCTAGAGCAGAATCATCCCTGGCCACTCACAGAGTCCTGTGAGATGATAATCGTATAGCTATCGCTTTATGCTTTTTGGGTTTGAGTTGGTTTGCTACTTAATAAAAACAACTCATTCACCATGGTACTGTGTGCTGAGGGGAGAAATGGAAGATGCATCTTCAGGCTCACATCAACTCTGAGAAACAGGATTCGGAGGCTATTTCTTTTTCACCTGTCTATTTCTACTGACTAATGGGATTTGTAAACCATCATAGACCCAGACCTTCATCTGATACTGTGAGGGAGAATTACAATCTTATTGGGGATGCCTCTGTTTTCAGTCTCACGCTAGACACTGCAGATTGTCTGATGGAAGGCTTTTCGGATACACTTTTCTGTGTTTCTGTTATGGGTAGAGAGCATGACCAAGCTTATGTGCTCATGCTATTATATCATGAATGACATGGTTGTTAACATCTCAGATAATATAATATAAATGAATATAAGTATAATTCCTTATTGGACTTACAAGCTAAGGACCCTTCAATATCTTGCTCAGCATCCTGTTCCAAACACAAACTTGAATATAAATACATTGAAAACATGAATTGTAAAAAAAAAAAAAAAGAAAGAAAGAAAAAAGAAAAAAAAGAAAGAAAACATGAATTATAAATCATATAACGTTATTACTTCTTGGTAAAATTTGAATTTTAAAGATTCTTCTTCATTCAATATTTAAAAAGGTGTCAGACCAGTGCCTGTCTGGAAACTCTTTTTTTGTTTGTTTGTTTTGTTTTGTTTTGTTTTTTGTTTTTTGTTTTTTTGGAGACAGGGTTTCTCTGTGTAGCTCTGGTTGTCCTGGAACTCACTCTGTAGACCAGGCTGGCCTCAAACTCAGAAATCTGCCTGCTATGGCCTCCCAAGTGCTGGGATTAAAGGCGTGCGCCACCACCACCTGGCTCTGTAAACTCTTTAAGCAGGAAATGATTTGGGGCACTCTGAGTCTGGATTTTAATCTTTTCTCCCTGTATTTAGCTCTAAGTATTCTTTCAACATCAAAATGACATAATGAGGTTGTGGCTATCAATATTCATGGATTAGGGCCACTGCTATCTCATGCACCACTATATTTTAAACTTACTATAGACTGGCAGTGTGTTGAGTTCTATAGATATCTTGGTAGTGAATTAATAAAAGCATGTGGTATTATCAGTTATTAATTTCAGAACAGAGCATTTGACAATTAGACAGAGGCTTAAATGCATCTAATTAATTCTCTCTGGAGCACAAATAGTGTAGACTGATATTCTCAAGAATAAATTTCAGAAAAGTATCAATGTCTCTCCTGGGGAGTGTAGACTTCCTGATATCAGCCCTAGGTCTGCTCCACCTCAAGGTTCCAGTGTCCTCTATTTTGTTTGGGTTTTCTTCCCACATAGCTGGCCAGTCTAGGATGTGGATGACTTGGAGTTCTAAGGAACTTTGAGCTTATGAGTGGATAAAGGGTGAAATTTGGCTAATGTAAATGTGGCCTGTCGTTCACAGACAAAGCGTATGAGAGCTCTCCTACTCCATGCTCTGTAGAGCACAAACACAGAATAAAAAGTTCAGTGTAAGATGGGAAACTTGGAGTACAATGGGCAAACCAATGATTCCCAAAGAGAGCTGTGCTAAGCAACTAAGCAAGACTATGACAGGGGAGGGGGTTGGAGTGAGGGGAGTGGGATTGCCTTTCCTCTATTCCTAACTACCTGCCTGCTGCCTTTATTTTCTTCTCAGCTTCTTGTTTGTTTGTTTGTTTGTTTGTTGCCTTATACCTTGCATCACCTTGGAGGTGTTTGCTCCAACCTCACCAAGACTGCTCTCCAACCCTTGTGTCCCCAGTCACAATCTCCTGCTGGTTTATCTTTTGTCAGACCTCCGCCCCATACCAGTTTTCTATAATAACTGAGAAGAATCGAGCTCTCTGGCCAACCTTTCACTTTCTCTTCCACAGGCTCCTCTTGTGTCTCCTATCCTCTAAGCACAGGGGATCTCAAGGCCTTATAGGCATCTTCTTCTCTGTTGTTTCCTGAAATGCAATCCTGTTCAATTGCAAGAGAGCCATTTCCTTTGGACAAATGACTTTCACATTCTGATAGATCTGATGGATTCTAGTAGATCATGAGTCTTACCTCAGCATATCCTATATACATAGTTTGAACCTTACTATGCCCTTTGAGTTAGGTATGCCATCATTGTATCTCCTGATAATGAAACTTTACTAGTACTTAGATGTTGTTTCTTCTATCCATCCTTCTTAAACCCCAGAAGCCTTCTCATTCCCCTTCCACTGAATCTACAGAAACACTGTTGCCCTAAAGGATCCCCTTCATGAGACCTGCACTGCATGGCAGTACTAATTCACCACTTCCCTGGGGTGTAACATGGGAGCAACTGATTACGATGAGCCTTAAGTCCTTCAAGTAGGAATGAGGGAGAAAATAATATGATGTTCTGATAATTATGAAAAGTGATTTGTAATGTAGGAGGCAACATAGTTTCAGAGTATCATTAATGGCATGATTCTCTTTTACCTTATGAACTAACAGAGAATGTCCATTCAAATTAATTAGTATTTCCATCTTGACTGATTTACTTGGCTACAAAACCGTGTGGATGTTCCAATGTAAACAGCATTGCAGAGGTGGTGTAGGAGACACAAGTCTCAATTTGCTGAGAAATGACTCCTGGCTCCTCATCTTTAAACAAAAAGCATAGAATATTATTACTTCTCTAATCACATGTATTTTCATTTCTTATGTGATCATTTAGGAACTCATTTTATCCTCCACATGAAGCTGTAAGGTAGCAAGATCAAGAACCCTGATTTGCTGACTATGCCATAAACACAAGAACAATGTCTTAAACTTTGTGTGAGAGCGTTCATTGATTCATTGGATAAAAACAAACTTAGAGAGGGTTGAGTGGTTAATAGATTGCAGAGAACCTGAATTCAGACCCCAACACCCAAGATACGCAGTTCACAGATGCTTGTAACTTCAGCCCAGTGGAGCTCTGATGCCTCTTGCTTCAGAGCATTTACCTGCATGTGCACATACCCTCACACAGATGCATGCATATACAGTTAAAAATCATGGAATTAATCTAAAAAATATAACACATTGAGTCTCAAGGGAATCTTCTAAGCCTGATTTTTATTTTTTTTTAAAAAAAAAGAAACAACCCACCCTTCAGATGATGTCTGTGTATGAAATTAGCTACTTAGCAGGTAACAAAAAGCACACACTGGAGCATCCACTGAGTAGCTAAAGAGAGCGTGTTCCTAGATTGAGTTCTTCCAACTTTGAAAAGCTATGAATCAGCTAAAATTATCACTATTGTTCACAATGTTACTCCATCATTTCTGGATAATGGATGGTTGACCACAGGCTATATGTGGGGTTTGCTTCCCCGGCACATGGTTGTGAGTGTCTTCTTGTTTGTGGTCAGCATGTCTGGACCTTTGTCTACTTCTTCAGATCTGAATTATAAACCCTTTGACCACACATTGAGAGCACAAATGATGGGTAACCAAATGCATTTGTTCTGTTTATTCTGAGTAGGTATTACAGTATTGTGTAGCTTTATTGTTTTCACCCCAGAATTGAAATATTGCCTCTTTGATGGAGGAGAAAAGCTCACTGAATTTACAATGCTTAAGAAGCTCATGGGTTAGCCGGGCCTGGTGGCGCAGGCCTTTAATCCCAGCACTCGGGAGGCAGAGGCAGGCAGATTTCTGAGTTCGAGGCCAGCCTGGTCTACCAAGTGAGTTC
>NC_034595.1:37736836-37753469 GCF_900095145.1 Mus pahari | reverse complement strand
GAGAGAGAGAGAGAGAGAGAGAGAGAGACAGAGACAGAGACAGAGACAGAGACAGAGACAGAGACAGAGACAGAGAGACAGACAGAGAGACAGAGAGACAGAGTCAGAGAGACAGATACATAGAAACAGAGTTTTCTATTTTTGTCTAAGAGCCAAGTTTGACTTCCTTTCAAAGATACTTTTCTAGGAAGAATTATTTAAACACTCTACAAGTTCAGAAATCAGCAACTCTAACTTTTGATATCACCATCCAACTAAAATTTCTGTGGCTAGTTACCAAATTACATGTACCAAAAATTAGGTATCAAATCTAAGAGGCATTTGTCAGTCTTTATTTTATATGTATGACTCATGGCCTAGACAGGGCTACTCCCTTTACTTGAAAATATCTTCTCCTTTCTTTCCCATGACCCTACACCCTTCATAGCCTTACACTTTTCTCCACATTGGCGTCACTCTGTTCACCCCTAAGAGGCTAATGTACTCTAGTGCTTCATCAGTGATAACTTTATATTATTATACAAGCTGTTCCTGAAAATCTTCCCTAGTACACCAAGGACTCAGAGAGCATTGATAAGACACTAACTTTTAAATACATGTGTGTCTGTCCAAAATTCCAGACGCTTGTCTCCCAATTGTCTACTAAACATTATCAAGTATGGCATGGGTACTTCCGAGTAGACAATGCAAGTTGGACAAGTTATCATCTTGCTCACCTCTTAAAAATTTGCTCTTTCCTGGCAAACCCTATGCCATCCTGCTACTACACCTTGCCTAGTGGCCTGAAACAGAAACCTGTTAGTCTTCCAAGAATCAGCCTCTTTTTCTTTGCATGAAATTATTTCCAAATCCTGGCACTGTTACCTCACCAAAGTCCTCCTTACCTGTCTGTCCCATTCCAGGTTTATTCAGCATCCTCCTGGATTCCAACACCCTTTTTGTTAGCAGTCTTTCTAGCCTTAATTACATCCCCATTTCATTCCAACATCTAGCTTCTAGTGAGTACTCTAAACATCTCTCTCTGACATGATATGCTCCAACCATATACCATCTTCCTCATGCACTGTTCTTCAAATTTTGATGTGCCTAAAAACCAACTGGGGTTTATTCTCACCATATTATCTGTTTTGACTGAAGAGGTCTGTGTTGGAACCTGCAAATATGTGTTTTTGACGTATACATGGGTAATGCTGACACATGATCCAGCGGCCACACTTCAGTACCAAAGCTCTATTGATCATAAAATTAATTTGTTTATAAAAACCCTTAAAGTATTATTGTATGATCTAATACTGCAGCCTCTCCTTCCCCCTTCTTTCTCTGTGCTTAGACAAACTTGAATGGCTTGTGGTTGCCCAAATATAGCATGGTAATTTGATTTTCATGACTTTGAAAATTAAGTCCAACTGGGCTTATTCTCTTGTCTCCAAAGTCCTAACTCTAGTGCAGTATGCTGGCCTCAGAAGCTAGCTGAAAAAGCTTAAAGTATTGGTACCTGATCCCCACTACAGCATCTGCCCCTACAAAATTCCTAGCTCTCTATGAATACTTTATACTGGAGGATATGCTGATTCATAATCATAAAACAGGAACTGCAGTGAGATAAGTCTTGCAGTTATATTTTCCTTTTCAATGTTCAAGAAAATGGTAGGTAAGAGAAAGGTCTAGAATGTATTGATTGATTTGTTGTGTATAGAGTTAGAGCCCATCTTGTGTTTAATCAACTGGAATTTAGGCAAATTTAAAACTAAAAATATATTTGCATGTTTTTCAAATTGCTTCACTAAACTCTTTTAATTTAAAAGTACCCCTGAGTATATTACTAAATGTGTTAAATGTGTCACCGATTACAAAATCATGAATGATTAGCTAATGAGTCATTTGAAGGTCTTGCTTATTAATATTTATAGCCTCATTGCCTGGAACCTAATCATCAACTTCTATCAATACCCTTGGAGAAATGAAAAGAATCCTCATTTGTTAAAGGTAGGATTCCTTATTGCTACAGGACTCTGTTCTTGCTCTCAGGATGTCATGGGCACTGCCAATACTGATCCTTCTTCAAAGACATTGTAGGCTTTCCTTTATGCTTGTGCAGATTCCCTCTGGGTTTGACTTTAGTATCTGATCTTTAAGAGGCATTTCTGTTTTATAGTTACCAAATAAATTCCTATACTATGTTAATCGTTTTCTTTTGGCTGTCAGTGAGGTGTAGGTGCCTAGATGTTAAACAAACTTTCTTTTTCAAACTCAAACTGAAATTGGGATGTTCCATTTGTTTATACTATGTAGACATGAAAAAATGTGCAAGTTTTTTCTTAAGATTCCCCAAGCCCTTGCCTTTCATTTGCAAAACTGTATTTCCTTCAATACTTTTAAAATATGTGTGTGTGTGTGTGTGTGTGTGTGTGTGTGTGTGTGTGTGTGTATGATGCTATCACACATGTGTATGCCATGGCACACATGGTGATCAGAGAACAACCTAGACGAGTCAGTGCTCACCTTCTACTATGTGCGATCTAGGATAGAACTCATTTCTTTAGGAAGTAGGCTTAGCCACATTGCCAGCCTTCAACTCTAGCCACCTGACTTAGGTGCTAGGAACCAAACATAAATGAATAGTATGTGCTTTCACCCACTGATCTCTCTCCAAGCCCGGCTTTCAGTTTTTAATGAAGATGAAGAACGTACCTATACATGGCTGACCACAGACATAGTTTTTCATATTTGAGGATAAATATCTTGGTGTGAGATTATGCATTACATGGTAAGACTGTGTTTTGTCTTGTAAGAAAGAAACTTGCAAAACTCTAGTTCAAAGTAAGCATAACACTTTATAATCTCCCAAGAATGGGAGTTTTTTTGTAGCTCTGAATCCTCCTTAGCAAGAATGATTGGGAGGCTTGGGGATTTTAATGATATGTGGAGTTTTAATTGCTTTTGAATTACTGAATGGTTAAATCCCAAACCTCATTAGTTTTAGTTCGCAATCTCTGATGAAAGGTTATGTAAGCATGTTTAAAATGCTTGCCTCCCATTTGTAGATCTCTTTGCTGATATATGATTCATGGCTTTTGCCCATTTAATCATTTGCTTCTTGATGATGTTAGCCCCCCCCCCCCACCTACTCTAGGTAGAAGTCTTACATAAGATATGTATCATGCACAGGTTTCCTCCCAGTCTAAGACTGCCTTTTCCTTCTGCTAACAGCATGTTTCATAGAGCAGGATGTTTTAACTTGAGAAAGGTCCAGGTTATCAGTTTTCCTTTGATGGTGTTATGCCTAAATGTCATCCCCAAACTCAAGGTCATATCGATCTTCTGTGTCTTAGCCTAGTTTGCATTTTATGATTATATCCATGAACCACTTTTGGATCAGCAGTTGGGAAAACTTTAACAGTATATAAGGGTTCATGTTGTGGCATGAGTTGATCATCCAAGTGTTCTATGATTACAGTTTAAAGTTCTAATGGCAGTGAGAGGCATATGTCTTTGCTGGCCATTTGAAGGGATTAGTGACTTAATGAATAAAATTATCATGATGAAGAAACATATTTTTCAGTTTGTGAACCTCCAGGAGTCACGACTCTGAGCCAAGATTACCAGGTTATACCTCTTCAGCAGCACTATAGACCCTGAGCTAGCATGAGGCTCCTTCATCTCGTCATCCCCATGCAGCACTCATGGCCTCTGCCTAGAGACTTCTACAGTTTGTAAATTTGTTTCTTCTGGAGGGGGGCAGCCCACTGACCTCTGAGAGCACCAAGGATAAGGGGGAACACATCCTCATTGTGAAGCCTCAGCTTGTTTCCTGGAAACTCCATCATAGTCCTGGTGTTCTGAGACAGGACATAATATCCTAGGTTTTGTACCTTGGCAAGAGTATTGACTTAATGGAGAGACCAATACAAGCTTAGTGATTTTGCACTGGGTGTTTTATCCCTACATGTATTGATTCCATACTTGGGATAAACATTAAAGTTCTGTACTCCTGAAAATCTCATGTCTTCATAAACACTCGTTTTAATTTAGCAAAAGTGAAGATAAACAGTGGAAAAGATCCTGGAAATCTAGAAAACAGGTAGGAAGAACAGGGGTTGGAAGGGCATAGAAAAAGGTGGTTCTAAAGATCAACTTTGCCTACATGTCAGTCCAGCCAAACAGAGAAATAGGGCATTTGTCATGAGAAATGGCTTCTTTAGCCTCTGGGGCAATGTCAAAAAAAAATGATTTATCTTTATAATGAATTTTAACTCACAAAATCAGGAGAGAAATTTGTATCATCCACTGTGGAGATAGTGAGAAATTACCATGAAAACATTGATCCAAACAGCACTGTGTTTCCTGCAGGAATGCTTGACTCAGTGGTGAAAAGTTCCCACCAGAAATCTTTTTGAAAGTCTTGAAATGTATTTCAATTGCCCCCTCCACATTTTTTTTCTTCCCAAACCAAAAATAATTGTTCCCTCAATGGCAGTTCCTGCACTCCTTTTAAATGTTTGTGAAGGGACTGGGGCTTTGTTCAAGCTGTTCCCAGTCCTTTAACATGTATAATGAAAGAGTCTGTTTAATGTATTCACTGAAAGAATTATTTAAGCTCCAGTACAACCCTTCATTATTGACACGGATAAAAGAAACAAAAAGTGATTTGCACTTGAGAGTTTGCAGCATGAAGTGTCTCTTAAACAAAACCAGCAGCAAACATAGACTCGAGCAGGCAGCAGGCAGGAATGAGGAAGCATCCATAAAGCAAGCACACGCCTACACTTGACCCAAGGGGTTCTGACATGAGAGGATGCCAAAATGATTCCAGCAGGCAGAGGGACAGGAGCCCTGCGTGAAAACAAAACACAGTGCACAGGACTCTGAGACTCACTGCTAAGCAACACTGCTCTGCTCCCCAGACCCTCCTCTCAGCCACCATAGAAAAAGAAGAAAGTGGATATTGCTGACTATGGGAACAGGAGGCATTACTTCTGAAAAGAAAGCTAGGTCACTTTTCAAATTTCTTCAAGGAGAGCCGGTTCACTCACCCTCACACATAACAACGAAGGAAGAACCTCCAGGGTCTTAAGACAATGCATGTGCTCTGAGTCTCTGGCTCTACTTGCCTAGGTGGTAGCAGAGAGTAGGTGGTGTCTCTTCAAACATTTTTTTTTATTTACTAATCAAATTGTCAATTGATTCTATATTATCTCTACTCATTGCTGTCCTGTCAAAGTTGGAAGGAAAAAGCTACCCAAAGACCCTTAACAGACTCATCACAGCTAACATTTACTGAGCTCCTAAAACTTTTTTTTTTTTTTTTTTTTCGAGACAGGGTTTCTCTGTGTAGCTCTGGCTGTCGTGGAACTCACTTTGTAGACCAGGCTGGCCTCGAACTCAGAAATCCACCTGCCTCTGCCTCCCGAGTGCTGGGATTAAAGGCGTGCACCACCACGCCCGACTGAGCTCCTAAAACTTACCCTAAGTGCTTACTCTAGGTTTTTTAATTTTCAAAGCCATATCAAAAGCAAACACTAAGAACAAGCTCAGTTGCACAGATTAAAACACAAGTTCAGGAAGACTGGGGTAAATTCACATACTGGGCTGTTCAGTATTTGAATTCAGGCTTACTTCATTCCAAGGCCTGGAATGTTTAGCACTGTATGGAGTATGGACACACATCTGTATCCCAGGTCACATGTTAAGAAGGTGCTTTGATGCTATGACCCCGTGGGAGGACATCTTCATCTTTAGATGATCAGGATGGCGTGTTCAGTACCTGCATGAACTAGAGGATTACCGTGCTTTCAACATGAAACTTTGGCGAGGACCTTGTGTCTGTTTCCTCAGTTGTGCCTATACTTCTGAGTGGTTTGTTTATTTTATTTTATTTTTTTAGGCTAGAGGAGATATTCACTGTCAAGCTATTAGAGGATCACTTAGTCTAGAGGAGAGAATCACTGAGTGTTTACTCATATTTTTTCACTTCTAGTGGTCTGATGAAAGAGGACTACATTATAATAAATTATACATAGTCACCCCTGGCACTCCTGGTTCTTTGAGAGTGATACACAATATACTGTGTACGATTTTTTTAGAGAAAGCAGGATGATGTGAGCATGAGCTTCTTTCTCATGTCATATCACTGCTGTTAACCCACAATGGTTGGAGAGACCCAATAAATATATAATATATAAATATATAAATAATGCTGTTGGAGAGACCCAATAAACGTGAACTCAGTCAACCATACTCCAACTTTGTGTGTTATTTCTAAGGCATCTGTTGGCCAAGTGCTGTTTTATAAGAATGCCTTAGAATGAGAGGTTAAGTAACTCACTTAGAGGTTAAATCAATACTTAAACAGCCCATAATTCTCAATTCTCAATCCACTCTTCTTGACTCATGTTCTTTTGAATACATTCTTGGCTATGTTTGAGAATAGTCGTCACTCTTCAAAACAAGGGGGAGTAAAATATTCACATAACGGTTGCCATTGCTTCAGAGAGAAAGGAGGAATCAAGTGTATTGATACCATTTACTAATTACCACCCCTGTCCTGTGCCCTTTCAAATGCTAGGAAAAACTATCACTGACCTATATCTCCAGTGCTTGAATGTTGGAGGCAGAGTATCAGTGCAGCTCAGGCTGGAGTTAAATGTATGAGTTTCTTGTCTCTCACCTTGCCCCGCCTCTAGAGTACTGACATGCCAATATGTAGCACACCTGACAGTTAATTACTTATGAAGTAAGGTAGAAAAGACCAATGATTAGATGCTGGTTTATTGATTTTCTTAAAGCACTGCTTATACTGACTATTTGCCAAACATGAATTCATTTGCTACCTGAAACAGATTGACCTGGAGAAAAGGCTATAACAATGGGCTGTTGCCCTTAACAACCTGCTGACTGCCATATAAGCTTCTATAAAAATCTCTATTGCTTGCCTGCTGAAACTTATAGTTTTAGAGTATAAAACGAGAATGCAAACCAGATCCAAGCTTGAAGCCTTTTAAGAGCTATTCTGGCTTTGGTCCACTGATGACATCTCTTTTCCATCCTCATTGGCATCCGGATTCTTATTGCACGAAATTCCTCACAAAATATATACTAGTATGACTCAGATTAATATTTATATATTTTCACAAACATTAATAGTTTAGGTTTTAATGAAAATTGTGATTAAGATTTCTTTCTGTGGTCGATTCTTGAGCATCCAGTCTATTTCTTGTGGTCAAAGAACTACATAAGGTAAATCAGTTATAGCTGTATCATGAATGGGTACCTCTGATCATGGACTACTTGGTAGTATTGCAGAATCAAAGAGGTTAGATTCAAGAGGGTTTTAATGTAAACAGAGGGCAAACTGTAAGGAAAGAAGAGTCCAGATTAATTCTATGACTCCCTGATCCATTCATTATTTCTTTGTCCTTTGAGAGTAAAAACCAAGTGAGAATGGAAGAAACAACAGTGGCAAAGAACATCATGTGATCATCAACATCAAAGAACATCAACCTCCTAATGCATCCAGTATGTATGTGGGGTGTGTGTGTGTGTGTGTGTGTGTGTGTGTGTGTGGTATGCGTGCACACACACGCGTGAGTGTGCATGTGTCGTGTATAGAATGGAGCCAGAGAAGCAAAGATCCTCTCCCTTTTTTTCTATAATGTCATCATAGAACACAATACAAACCAGAGAAAAGAGAAATCTTGAGTTTTCTCAGAGGACATAGATCTATAGCCATAGGAAAATATGTTAGCATTTTTAACATTCACAGCTAGCTACCTCAAAAGAAATGGGGAAGAATGACTACCTCCTGAGTTTGCCACCCTCCCCTCCCCACTATCAGAGATGGTGCCAAGTGGTTTAAAGCTTCCTATAAACCTGGCATCGCTCTGGGAAGCGCTGTTCTATTCTTGCCTTGGTGAGAAAACGTTTGTTTACTTGTGAAGGTTAACTCTCTTGCTTGTGACTTTACATGATTTGTGAGGGTGTTAAGATCAAGCCACTTCTGCCAGTTTGCAAGAGTAACTCCTTTCTTAGTAATGTCCACTGGGAAAGTATCTGTCATGAAAATCAAGCAGGGTATCTGGCCTGGAAGAGGTACTATTAAGTAACTGCTGTAAAGAACCTGACAAGCATGGTGTTGGGGTGTATTTCTCCAGTCTAATAAGGTCTCCCCTAGGAGCAGGACACACGTCAGGTATGGAAGGCCTCCCACCAGGAAAACATTCTGGCCATACCTGTGCAAATGAAGCTGCCAGGCCCCACTATGCTGCCTTAGCTTGCTGTCGGATCTCTAACTATGGCCCAATGCTTATTTTAACTACGTTAACATCCAGGCCAGTGATCCTGCACCCTAGAAAGCCTGGCCCAGTGCACCAAAGGGAGGACAGCATGTGCAAAGAGTTGTTTGATTAGAGCCTTCTTTTCTGCTCTCGAGTTCCCAGGCCATGGGAGAATGTGTTCCCAGGATGACTGAAAGTCTAAACTTTCTTCCGTTCTTGCCTGCCACCACCTCTTTGGAGGCTCTGAGCAATGGCCATCACTCAATGAGAATTTATGAATTTCAAAAAGCTGCATTCTCTTTCCAGGATGCTTACTCACATGATAGACTGACCAAACTTAGAAGACATTCTTGTTTATTCTGTTTTGTCAGAATACTGAATGGCTACAAAATGCTTCCATGGGTAAAGCGGTTAAACTGAGGTTTTCTTCTGCTGGTTTGTCCTCTCAGTTGCCGAATTGTGTAGAATGCTGTGCATAGTTTGCTCAGGAGCCTAGATTTCTATGGCTGGATTTTTTGGAAAATTTTACATTTTTCGGTTTTTTAATAATTGCATCATTGCTCCCTTCAAAACCTTTGCATATTTCTCTTCTTGCTTTCAAATTTATGACCTCTTTTTTCATTTATTGTTTTTATATACATATATACATTCATACATACATGTATATACATTTATATTCACAAACACATGCACACACATATATATCTAGCTCAGTTGTCACAGTGGTATGAATCTTTTTAGGGTTGGTAAGTTTCTGATGGTATGGAAAAAAAAACACAAAACAAATCATACAAACTCAAAAACCAGGCCATCGTACATTTCTCTGAAGGCCTTATTTAGTGGGTCAGTTCTTGACTGGTACCTGGAAAACCATGATTTCAATGGTCTTCCATCATCTTCAGAGGTGACAAAGAGTGCCCTGTTCTGTAATGTATATGTAGTACTTCGTTTCCTTCTGAGGGGTCTGAAAATTGGGACAGTTCAAGCAGTAGATGACCTGACAAAAATGGGAAGGAAAGCCTTAGAAACTAACTCCTAGGTGCTGGAGAGATGGCTTGGTGGCTATGCACACTGGCTGCTCTTAAAGAGGACCTGAGTTCAATTTCTGGCATTCCCATGGCAGCTCACAACCTTCTGTAACTCCACTTTTTCGATATCCAGCATCTAATTCTGACCTTGGCAGGCACCAGGCATAAGATTCATAGACATATATGCAAACAAAGCACTCATACGTGTGTAATAAAAATTTTAAGAAGAAATTAGCCATTGGGTTCCTTTGGGCTTTGCTCTATCTGCCTTTTCCATTAGACAACTTGACATTGCAGGACATCCATGAATGATGACTTGCTGTGTCCTTTAAGTTTCACCAAAGTCACTAAACCTGAGGGAGATCTTGGGCTTATGAACTCAGGGCATGGACAGGCTTTTCTAAAACCTCACAACCTTCTCTGTTACTGTCACACACACTCTTTTTGTCTGTTTCTTTTGTTTTGTTTTCATTTTTGTACAGGGCTAGCTTCCATTATGGGTCTTGAACTTCTTAATTGTAGACTGGGGCTAGGTTTGTTTAGTACTACCCAGTTCAGTGCTTTATACAGAATAAATATAGAGAAAGGAGATGGCACATGAATGGATAAATACCACCTAGTTCTCCTAATTGTCAGGCCAAGCTCACTAAACTCCATCCTTTCATTTGACTTGTTGGAAAGTGAGGTCATTCCATTGTGATGTTTATAATATAATCCACACAGGAACTAGATAGATAGGTGTGTTTATTTGATACAAAGGTTTTGTCATATATTTAGGGTATGAATTCATCATTCTATGATTACCTAAAAGTTACACAGGACTAATTTTATCAGAATACTCTCATCCAGAGAGATTACTGTAGAGGATGTGAGCAGAAGAGATACTGATTTGCCTTTCTTCAGTTGCCTTCTATCGCCAACTTGGAAACTTCATCCATCACAGTGAAGTGTGTGTGTGTGTGTGTGTGTGTGTGTGTGTGTGTGTGTACACCATATCTAAGGGCAACAAATGAAATGTTCTTCATTTTTTTTTTTTTTTTTTTTGCTGTGTACTATTTGCATGTAGGGCTCACTGAGGCCAGAGAAGGGCGTTGCATCCCCTGCAACTAGAGTTACAAATATTTGTGAGCTACCCTGTGGGTTCTAGGAATTAAAAATCTAGGTCCTCTGGAAGAGCGACCAGTGCTCTCAACCACAAAACCATCTCTCTTAGCCCCCAAAGAAATCATTCTTGATGTCATTAAATCCTCTAAAAAGCAGAACCATCTTCCAACACTAGATAGGGCAGTTGATCAATACACCATAATATGGTAAAGGAAGAATTCTTAGAGGTCATTTTATCTTGCCCTCCGTTCTGAGGGAATAATCTTTCAACTTCCACGATGACTTTCTCTCCTTTCCACCAGTTCCTGTTGGCAGACACAGGGCTTCAGAAGAGACCTGGTCTTTGCACACACAGGCACACCCACAATTCTCAAGAGTGACATGAACATATGTGAGACTTCCGACTATAGTGTAACTTACCAGTTACATGGTGTTATAGCTATGGCTGGACATTCTGACCACTTCATACAAGATCCATGTGAAGCTAAGCAGTCTCACTGGGACTCTGTTGGTGTTCCTGGGCGTTAAGGAAGGTGCTTGAACCAGCACAGTCCCATACTCCTCTTCTGTTCCTTTGCTCTTGTAGCCCTACAAGGAGCACACTTTGGCTTCTCCTTGCACTGTCTCTCCATCTAGCTCTTTGCAATGGTTGTAACATGCAGACCCCCATTTTCAAACTTAGTTTTACTAAAGCCATAGCAAAACCTATGGCTTATACACCACGGGGTAAACCCACGGTGATACAGCAGCTGTTCTGTTCACTACAGAGCTAGTCATCTTAAAGGTCAGAAATCTGTCATTTCTCAAATGTAAATGACAAAAACCTAGAGTCACCTCAAGCTTGTTATTCCCTGAGTATAGTAGACTCTTTCTTAACACCTTCATCTTCTGGCTACATAGGTGAAGAAGAAATGCCGAGAAGTTAAATGTATAACAAAATCTCTTGTGAGATCTAGATAGCATACTTAATTTAAAAACTGAGACAAAATTTTATCTTATTTGAAGAAGATTCTAAAACTGCAATAATCTCAATTATGTAATACCTTGCAATTACAAAGTAGTTTAAGCACATATCATCTCATTCCATGGAAATATTCTGCAATATTTCCATGAGTCCATGAATATGTTTCACTGCCTTTATAGGAGCTGAAAGTGGAGCTCAGAATGTTTAAGAACAAGAGCTTGTGGCTAGTAAGTAGCAGAGTAGAGACTCAATCCTGACACTACTGCAACTCAAAATTTCCAAAGGTTTTTCATCTTAGAGCCTCCTGATTCTTGGTCCTGTGGTCCCCTAGGGGATTTTTGCCTAAAATATATGTTACCCACCATGAACACTGTCCTTTGCCATGAGGCTTAGGTCAAGGGCATGTTTTTTCGATCACATCTCTAATCGTTGTTGATCTCTACCAATGCATTCATTTCTTAGCACCCTAAGACAAAAGTGCTTTACAGTGAAATTTTTGGTTATTAAAAACAACTTTAATAGGTAGATAGATAGTGAAACAGAATACAAGCTTCTACCACTACAGGCTTTCCAGCATTTTAGGTGGGAATTCTTTCTAATTATTTTTCTTCCACGGGGTTTATTTTACACATTGTTTTAGCCTTCTCCCCACGTCATTATACAAGTCCTATTGGAAAAATCCATTCATTGCAGAGCCATAAAATATTTTCCTAAAAATTCCATCACCCATTTTATGGCTGAAAGCAACTCCAGAAAGATATATGTGCTAAGAGATTCCAACCTGGGCATTGGGACTAATGGGGCCGGGACTTACAGTATTAGGGCACCAGAATTTTATTTTAATGTTTTAAAAAAGCAATCCTCATGGGTTTTCTAAAGGTGAATATCAAAAATCTCAAGGCTTAGCCCATCCCCAATTTTGCTAAATAAAATTGTAAAGGATACCTCTTTTTCTGAAATTGTTATTTTAAAATAGTCAGAGGTATCATTTATTTTCAAACTGAATTTTTTTTCTGAATCTTGAGTAAAAGAAAACACACCAATAAATAGTAACGAAATATATGATTAGCATGTTCATTTCATGAGCCAGTCTAGAAATTCCAGTCTCCTCTCTCTCTCTCTCTCTCTCTCTCTCTCTCTCTCTCCACACACACACACACACACACACACACACACACACACGTGCCCCCTTCCCCTCTGTGTCACCTGCCATGATCTCCCATTGATGTTCTCTCTGGAAGTTTGCTCCAGTCTCTCCTCTCTCCTTGTCTTCCTTCCATTCAGCGCCTCTCCCCTGGTCCAATCCTGCCATTCCACTTTAGCTGTACCCCTAACTCCTAACAATGTGCTTCCATCCACTGTCACCTCCTTTAAGCCATCCTTACACAGCAACTACAGTGACGGTTTTCAAATGCGGCTTTTAATGCACTACCCTTTAGGTATGCCAGCTTTTGGCACTTACCTCTGCACGTTCTCAGTGCTTGCCACGGCACATGGTTACCGGTGCGGAAATTGCAAGGGGTTACATAACCATCTGCCCATCATGCTCTCCCTCTCTTATATTACAGAGACAATTCAAATTTCCATGCAACTGCATTTCCCGTGCAAGGTCTGTGCTGACTCCGCCAATGCAGGTGGTGCTTATCTTTCTCGTTCCACATGGGTGTGATAGATTTTCACCTTTCCTCTCTCTTGAAGCACATTCCCTGTGTATCTGTGCTGCTTACACACCTTGATTTCTTCATCTTATAGTCTTAATACCTATATGTCATGAAAGCAGGGTGTTTAGTATACTGTTCATATTTACTATACCATTTATGTATAGGCTGCCTGTATTACAATCATCTGGGAGAAATTAAAATCACTCCCAAGGCACACCTCTGATATTCTTAGACATTCTAAGAGATTTGTTGGAGACAACTATTTTGAATTTGTTCCTTAAATGATTCTGCTATGTAACTGAGTTGGAAATACTATGAAACTTGATTTATCAAGTTTTGCTAATGCTCTTGAAGACAATGGGAACTATGATTACAAAATGAGAGGGAATGAACCCTGACTGCATATCCTAGATAGATGATGCTGGGTAAATAAATATACACATACTCACCTTGGATTCCTTGTACTAAGAGAGAGAACTCTTCTTTATCCAAGAACTCTAGAAAGAATTGAGTCAGGGCCTTTATAAATTCCCCAGTACAGTACTTGGTACTGATTCACTGAGAGTCTGAGAACAAACTCGTCCTTCCTGGGAAGACAGCACCTCAAGCCTCAAGTGAACCAAATACTATCTCATGGGCATCTGAGTGGAAAAGCCTGATAGATACTTTCCAATGCATTATATCTCCTATTTTGCAGAAAACAACCCATCCTTTGAGGAATATACTTATCTAGTGGGAAAAAACAACCTTCCCTTGTTAGATATCATCAGGTCATCTTTTCCTGAGTATCTCAGACTTTTCTGGGGTTGGCAGGAGAGCAGTTCTCAGAATTTTCAGTAGATGTAGTGTGCATATGTGTGTGTGTGTGTGTGTGTGTGTGTGTGTGTGTGTATACATGATAAATTATGACACATATATGAGTAATATGTATGCTTGTGATGCATATGGTAATACTCCATATATACTCCATATAAATATGTTTAGAGGCTCTAAAACTCAATCTTTAGCTCAGTGGTAGAACACTTGCCCAGTGTTTGCCAGGTCCTAAGTTCACTCTTTCACCCAAAAATGAAAGAAAGAAAATATAAGTTATGTGTTCTTGATGTGCTAAGGAACTATATATGGTGTCTCCCAACTTGTGACTACTGGGCGATGTTGTCCTTCCGTGCAGTAATGACATTCATAGTAAATATTGTTTGTGGGATTGTACATTTTGAGCCTCTTTGTTCATATTCTATAATAGTTGTTCCTCCAATATTCTCATCATTTTTACTGGAGGCTAGTTTAGTATTTGTTTACCTTCAACAGTTTGATCTCTATCTATGTCTACTATATGGAGAACTCAGTTATCATGGTCATTTTTTCCCCACCTACTTTTTCATAGATTCAGAAATAGCCTCAATATGATTCATACAGAGTCACTCACTGAGTAACCCATGACTCTTGAAACCCAACTCAGTGACTCCTTCTACTTCACTTCATTGACTTGTATTTGTAGTCATTATCTAGATTTGGAAACTACAACAATCCTATCTAGATGGGGGCTGAGCAGATGGCGCAATGGTTAAAACCACGTGCTATGAAACTATGAGGACCAGAGTGCAAATTGCCAGAGCTCATGTAAAAGCTGGAAGTATAGCACATGGGTCTGCCATCCAAGCAATCCTACAGGGAAACAGAAGATTGATAAGAGAATCCTTGCAAAATTGCAGACCAGCTAGCACAACATAAGTAGCAGAGATACAAGGAGATCTATACCAAACAATGTGTAAAGACTGACACCAGAAGCTGTTCCTTGACCTCCACATGAACGGTCTGGCATGTCTGTACTTTCATTTACACAAGTGAATGTGCACACACAGTTCTTCAGAAAGTTGATGGGAAATATTAGAAACATGATAGTTGCTCTATAGTATAGCCATATCTAAGATCATCCATTAAACATCAGTAAAAATGAGAGGTATCTGACGTCTGTGGGAGTCTAGGAAAGACAGCTTCAGAAACAGTGGTGTTGGAAACTCAAGGTGCAAGTTGGTACCAGGTCTTCCAGTTTCTTTCTTTCTTTCTTTCTTTCTTTCTTTCTTTCTTTCTTTCTTTCTTTCTTTCTTTCTTTCTTTCTTTCTTTTTTTTTTTTTTTTTTTTTTCCCGAGACAGGGTTTCTCTGTGTAGCCCTGGCTGTCCTTGAACTCACTCTCTAGCCTGACCTCAAACTTAGAAATTCACCTGCCTCTGCCTCCCAAGTGCTGGGATTAAAGGCGTGTGCCACCATGCCTGGCCTGGAACTCTTTTAAATAACTTAGTTAAAATAAATGAGACCAAAAGATGACCATGGGCTCTAATATATGTACCTTAGTTAAAGAACTGTACTAAAAAGAACATAGGATCTGGAAGGCAGTGGGTGCTTCCCCTGGACAACAGAAACTAGGCTGTATCCCATTTCTAAAACACTTTCTAGTTATGACTAGTTATGAGACCCTGGTTTCTCTGGCTTCTTTAATTAATTAATTAATTAATTAATTAATTAACATCCTGATCACTGCTCCCTTTTCCAGACAAACCATGCCACAATACTTCTCCCACCCCTTCCCCTCTCCTCTGAATGGGTAGGAGCCCTCCTGGGCATACCAACCCCTTATACCCTGGCACTTCAAGTCTCTGCAAGGCTAAGCACTTCCTTGGCATTTTCTCATAAAGCTGGGGATAATTCTACCTCAAGATCTAGCTATTCCACTCCTGGGCAAATACCCAAAAGATGCTCCAACATTTCACAAGGACACCTGCTCAAGTATGTTCATACCAGCTTTATTCATAATAGAAACTAGAAAAAACCTAGATGTTCCTCAACTGAAGAGTAGATAAGGGAAATGTGGTATATCTATACAATGGAATACTATTTAAAAACCAAGATATAATGAATTTTGAAGGCAAATATATATGATCCTGAATGAGGTAACTAAGCCCCCAAAGGACATGCATGGTATGTACTCATTTATAAGTGGATATTAGCCATAAAATACAGGTACCATGTCATACTCCACAGACCCAAAGAAGCTAAACAAGAAGGAAGGACCAACTGAGAAAGCTTGCATCTCACTTAGAAGGGGGAATAAAATAGCATTGAGAGGTAGATGGAGGGATGGAACTGGGAGAGAGGGGCGTGGGAAGGGGAGGGGGAGTTCAGAATCAAGTGTGTGGAAGGAAAGGATACATGGATAGATGTCCATGAAAATTAATGGAAATTTGCAACTGACTGGAGTGAGGAGGTGGGGGGCATCTCCTGGATAAACCACAAACCTAGAATAAGGGAGGCACCCAAGAATCAACAGGGAGGGGGCCGCTTAGCTGTAACTTACTACACTAGGGACAAGGAGCCTGAAGAGCCCACCTCCTGTAGACAGACAGGAATCCCAGTGGAACAATAGAGACACAAACCCACCCACAAAGTTTTCAACCTCAAATTTATCCTGTCTACAAGTAATGCAGACATGGGGGTTTGGGAGCAGAGACTTCTCTGGCTTCTCTCTCTCTCTCTCTCTCTCTCTCTCTCTCTCTCTCTCTCTCCCTCTGTGTGTGTGTGTGTGTGTGTGTGTGTGTGTGTGTGTG
>NC_034595.1:37735323-37736674 GCF_900095145.1 Mus pahari | reverse complement strand
CTCTGTGTGTGTGTGTGTGTGTGTGTGTGTGTGTGTGTGTGTGTGTGTGTGTGAATTTTTGGTCTTAGCCATTCTGACTGGTATAAGGTGGAATGTCAGGGCTATTTTGTTTTGCATTTCCTTGATGATTAAGGATGTTGAACATTTTTTTTAGGTGTTTTTCAGCCATTTGGTATTCCTCACCTGAGAATTCTTTGTTTAGCTCTGTACCCTATTTATTTTATATATATATATATATATATATATATATATATATATATATATATATCCCCTCTCGGGTTTAGGATTGGTTAAGATCTTTCCCAATCTGTTGGTGTGCTTTTTGTCTTATTGACAGTATCCTTTGCCTTACAGAAGCTTTCTGATTTTGAGGCTGCCAGCCCACCTGTGCTTAAGCATCTGATTTTGTTGAATAAATCCTCCAGTAAGCAGTGGTGATTATATTTCATGAAACTTTAGTGATGGAGGTTTCAGTCCCCAAGTCCTAGCAAGCCACTATTTTCTCCATGGTTCATCTGCTCAGGCCCCATCTGAAGACGTGGGTCCAGCAGTGGACAACTCAAGGATCACACTGTTGACAAGAACTACTTATTTGAAACATCTTCACATATAATCTTACTGTCTGAGGTTCTTTATCCCTTTGCTAAACTAAAGAGTCTCTGGTACAGCAACAAAAAGGAGGACCAGTCTACTCTAGCTCATGATGTGAAGTGGTGGGCAGGCCAGTCACCAGGAGCATAAAGAATCTGGTCACATCACCTCCCCACTCCAGAAGCAAAGAGGGATGAATACATGCTACTGACGAACTCATTTTCTCAACTTTTACAGTCCAGGATCCCCACCAGACATAGTGGCAGGTCTTCCCACTTCAATGAATGCAATTAAGAGACTTCCTCTCAGGCTTCCATGTCCACAGCAATAACACTAAGGATTGCTTTATGCCCCCCCCCATGATTCCCGAGGAAACAGAGACAATTCTTTGATTCCAGGCCACTTCCTGTTGACTTTGAAGTCCCTACTAGATGCTGTTTGTGCTAGTTACTTTTGTCATAGTTACAAAATCCATGGGGGAATCAACTTAAAAGAAGACACATTGTCTGGTGAGTGGAACACAACTTCTGCTCCAATCCAATCTTGCACTGGTCCTGAGACAGCACAGGGGAAGCAGAGGACCTGCCTGACCAGGGGCACAAATCCCTTCTGGTCTGCCCCAGCACCGGGTCACCTAGGGCGAAGAGTCAGCTGACACCCCCATGGTCCCTAATGGACTACCCAAGCGATCTTAGGATCACTGGTGAGTGGAACACAACAGCTGCTCCAATCCAATAGTGATGGGCCTGTGACAGCAGGA
>NC_034595.1:37734211-37735312 GCF_900095145.1 Mus pahari | reverse complement strand
TGAGGAATATCGAATGGCTGAGAAACACCTCAAAAAATGTTCAACATCCTTAATCATCAGGGAAATGTAAATCAAAACAACCTTGAGATTCCACCTCACACCAGTCAGAATGGCTAAGATCAAAAATTCAGGTGACAGCAGATGCTGGAGAGGATATGGAGAAAGAGGAACACTCCTCCATTTCTGGTGGGACTGCAAACTTGTAAAACCACTGTGGAAATCAGTCTGGTGGTTCCTCAGAAAATTGGATATAGTTCTATGGTAGGATCCAGCAATACCTCTCCTGGGAATATATCCAGAACATGTTCCAACTGGTAATAAGAACACATGTTCCACTATGTTCATAGCAACCTTATTTATAATAGCCAGAAGCTGGAAAGAACCATGATGTCCCTCAACAGAGGAATGGATACAGAAAATGTGGTACATTTACACAATGGAACACTACTCAGCTATTAAAAATGATGCATTCATTAAATTACTAGGCAAATGGATGGACATAGAAAATATCATCCTGAGTGAGGTAAGCTAATCACAAAAGAACTCACATACTATGCACTCACTTATAAGTGGATATTAGTACTGAAACCTAGAATACCCAATATACAATTTGTAAAACACATGAAACTCAAGAAGAAGGAAGACTAAAATGTGGAATACTTCGCCCCTTCTTAGAATTGGGAACAAAACTCCCATGGAAGGGGTTACAGAGACAAAGTTTGGAGCTGAAACGAAAGGATGGATCATCCAAAAACTGCCTGGCAAGCACAGAAGTGGATGCTCACAGTCAGCTATCGGATGGAACACAAGGCCCCCAATAGAGGAGCTAGAGGAAGTACCTAAGGAGCTGAAGGGGTCTGCAACCCTATAGGTGGAACAACAATATGAGCTAACCAGCACCCCCCAGANCTCGTGTCTCTAGCTGCATATGTAGTAGAAGATGGTCTAGTCAGCCATCATTGAGAAGAGAGGCCCCTTGGTCTTACGAACTTTATATGCCCCAATACAGGGGAACACCAGGGCCATGAAGGGGGCATGGGTAGTTAGGGGAGTGGAGGGGGGAGGGTATAGGGGACTTTGTGATAGCATTTAAAATGTAAA
>NC_034595.1:37710941-37734071 GCF_900095145.1 Mus pahari | reverse complement strand
AGAAGAAGAAGAAGAAGAAGAAGAAGAAGAAGAAGAAGAAGAAGAAGAAGAAGAAGAAGAAGAAGAAGAAGAAGAAGAAGAAGAAGAAGAAGAAGAAAGACACATTTATTTTGGCTCATAGCTTCAGAAGTATTCATCCATGGTCACCTGGTTCTGGTATTTCTAGGCACTATAACATGACATCATCCCAGTGGGAAATATGCTGTGGAAGGAAGAAGCTACCTCATGGTTAGAGAGAGCTAGAGAGTAAATAAATGAGAGAAAGAGAGGCAGAGACAGAGAAAGATGGAGAGACAGAGACAGAGAGATGGAGAGAGAGAGAATATGAAGAAGGGAGGTGGAGGGTTTGAGGATAGGATATATCCATCAATAGGTTGTGCCTCCAATAATCTGCTTCCTCTAACTAGGTCCCATCATCCTAACAAATAGGTTTATATATCACCCGTGAATTGACTCAATGAAGACAACAAACCCACCAAAGAAATGAGGTTGCAAATACAGTGGTGAGGAGCCCATTGAGGTGAGAGCATCAGTTCTCTGTAGACACTTTTATTTCTTTCAGGAGAATGTGTCCAGACTCAGCGGGACACCAATAGACCAGATACGATCTGAAAAAAGCAGTTGTACTTATTTGGACTACAAAACACTAGTCTTTAAATCGGATACAGCACAAATATCCTTACAAATTCTTTAAGCTCCAAAAGGCTGCAATTCTGAACCTCAGTCACACAATATGCATTCTAGATAAGAATTTCAGCATTCAGAGAAGCCTTTAGGATCTCATCGTTTAACACCAGTAAGAACTATGTTCCAAGGGAAAGATATATTTAGCAGGTGGGCCTTTTGTCTCTTTTAATCATAATATTATGCTAAGCTAACCAAAGTTTATTCTTCACTAGACATAGATATGAAACAGAGTCTGCCACTGGTAAAATAATGTGTTATTAAAATGAGAAATCCCTTCGAAATATTTAGTAAAAATAGGAGAGAAACATACTTACAATATTAATGTATCCTGGCATGGTTTATAGAAAATTTTATAGGTTGTCTCTATGTTTTTATTATAAATGCATCCAGAACACAATTTCTTTCTTTCTTGAAGGAAACTCTCCTTCAGCTTGCTGTTCGGATACTATCCACTAAAGCCTCTCTAGTTCCTGAATGTTATTTGTAAGGGTTCTGTCTTCCAGACCAACTACCTGCTTTATTTCTTTGGACAACATTGGGAAGAGAGAGGGGGGAATTGGGAAGGAGGTTGAGGAGGAACAGTGGAGAAAAGATGGGAAGAAAAGAGGGAGAGAAGAAGATGGAGAAAAGGAGCAAGGAAAGGAGAGAGTGAAGCCCCGGGGATTCTCCAATCCATTCCTGCCACACTCCCTGCCCTAACTCACATTCAACAACTTGCTGTTTGTTCTGGGTCGGAAAGAATATCAGCTGAGTTATCTATACAAATGCAAAACTCATCTCTGTGGCAGTCCACTCAGCTTCAAAGAAAACATTAGAGATTTCTGATTTTCTATTATCATATCCCAGGAAAACTCTAGTGGAAATCTTCCTGAGCCTCTCCTTTGCTTTTCTTCTTAAAACGCTCTGGTGACAGTGTAATAGGAAGCACTTGACAACTTTATGTAGCCAGCCATAAAGTCAGCAGAGCAGCCATTAGGCAACCTACCACCTTTGAATGAACAACTCACAAATGATTATTACTTCATTAGTTTCTTTTCTTATGACAAAGGCCACTTAAGGAAGGGCTAATTTGGGTTAAGATTCCATGATGGAGCCTATTATGGTAGGGAAGGCATGATCATTGGAGGTTGGGGCAGCTGGTCACATTGCATGTGCTGTCAAGGGATAGGAGATGAGTTCCCAGCTAGGTTTCTCCTTTTAATTAAGTCTGGGACCTAGCCCAGAGGGTACTGATGTCCAAATTCATAGTGAGTCTTTTCTGCTCAGTAAAATGTTTCTCAAAGCACCCAAATAAATACTCAGGGAAGTTTGTGTCCAGGGAGAATCTAAACTACATCAAGTTGACAATCATTCTCATTTATTTGCAAATGTGCAAATTAATAACGTCAAAAGCCCCATCTTAACCTGCAGCATCACCACCCCATGGGCAGTCACATGAGCGAGCATATGGAGGACTCTTGTTTTGGGGAAGCAGAATGAAAGTCAACACTGCTGGTGGCCTTAAACAGGACTGCAGGGCCATGGCTAGCTGCCTAGTGATCATTTCTCATTATCGGTGGGCTGCCAAACTGATACACATCTCTTCGCTCTCCCCACCCAGTTCTGAGGTCACTAACCTCTGTGCTGACAAAGAAGACTCCTTAAAACAAGGATGACAAAATGGGAAAGCTTTCCACATGCAGTTTGCCAAGCATCTCAATTGCATGTGTCACTTTTCAAGCCCACCAAGCTAGCAAAATACTTTGGCCCTGTTAAAGATGTTTGTATTCTCCTGGTTTATGTGTGTGCCTGTGTGTGTGTGTGTGTGTGTGTGTGTGTGTGTGTGTGTGTGTGTGTGTGCGCGCGCGCGCGCACGTGCACACATGTTTGTGTGTACAAACATACATGTGACTGTGCAATCTACCCACACACTCCATTTGTTTAATAGTTCCTTTAATTTCCCCCAAATCCACCCCATTCACAAACACCCGCATCCACACCCATTTTACATGACTATTACATCAGAAAATGATGTCTCTGGATGTTGTGTGGTACAAGAAATCTGGCAGTGTAGATACTGAATCACAAAAGGCATTTCCTTAGGCTGTGAAGGAAAACGTCTTTCTCACCCATTTTCTCCCTGCTAGCAGTCAGCAAGCCCTCCTCAGCTTTCTGAATAGACTGGTAGCTGCCACATGCTTTCATTTGCTGACTCTGCCCTGTATAAACCCCCGGAGGCTGTGCCATGTATCACATACAGTTACAATTCAAGGGCCATCTTCACAAATCCCACATGACTTTATGCTGGCTGTATTATAGCTAGACAGACTTGGGATTGGAAGAATTCCCTTGTCACTCCTTCCCCACCCAGGTTGGCTGCCAGTGCCAGTTCAGATGAAATAACTTGTATAGGGAACTCCCTCTATCTTCTCACACTGTAACTATTTGTTGCGATCTTCATTTTCAACAGTGTTGGCATCTTGACTCACAAGCAGAGACACAATTATCAAATATAACTAATTAAGATGCATAGAGTTGTTTAGATAATCACTCAGTGTTCGGATTTGCCCTAAATTACGAGCTTACCCAGCCTTCTTCCATTTCTATACTAGTGCACCCAACTACCCTTTTTTTGTGATTTCTAAAGTAATATAAAGATATTTCAAATTAAATAGCTTTTTTCCCCATGTATACCAAGTGGCATCCACTGCTTTTATTCCCAAGGGTTTTAAACAAATTTAAAGAAACAAGGTTTAAATTTGTTTACTGCATGCAGTGGTAGACACTCTGCTATGAGTGGAAGATACAAAGGAATTTGGAAGAAAGACAAGTAAATAGATGGCTGCAGTAAAGGCCTTGCCAAAGGGGCTTCTGCAGCGTGTGGAGAGTGCTGAGCCCTCAGTATGGGCCTGAAGAAGGATGTCTTGGAGGAAGGCAGCACTGGAATCCAATCTTAAAATAACTGGATACTTACAGGAAGCATGCTTACAAGGGATGTGCTAGGATATATATTGCCATATTTTTATTTAATGTAAAGTCTAGGAAATCATGGCATTTAGTGTAACAAAGCCTATCCACTTACAGGAAGAAAAAAGTAATAATAAACCACTGATAGCCTATAGCCATTTCAAAGCATGTATGGCCAGGGGTTGTGAAATCCTGTAACCTCACCTCTTGGGAGACTGACACAGCATGATCATGAATTAAGGTCAGCCTGAGCTAGACATTGTCTTTAGAAAACTAAAACCAAACCAAACAACACTTTGTAAATTAATCTTTAAAGTACTATTATTTGTAGAGATACAAAGTATAAATAACCTATCTAACTATGAACTTATGAGCAGGTACACAGGTTTATATGTTATACCATGATATATTATTCAATCATAAAAAGCAATCTCATATTGGTTGAAGCTAAAACAAAGATGAACCTTGAAAATTATTCTCAAGACTGAAAGAACCCAGGGGCTTTAAGATATAGCTCAGTTGGTAAAGTGTTTTCTTAACAAGTTTGAAAACCTGAACTCATATCCCCAAAAGCCACATAAAAAACAAGGATCTAACCCCAACCCTGAATAGGTTGAGAGAAGCAGATCCTCTACTCTCCATCTATCCAGATCAGGAAGCTCCAGGGTAGTGATAAACCTTGTTTCAAACAGGCTACCCTCCAGAACGTGATGGGAAGAGCCTACTAATCGAGATACCACATAATTAAAAAAATAGAACATGAAGGAATCTCAATTTGGTACCCACCTGGAATATTTAAGCCTACTATCTATATTTCATAGTGTTGAAGTCTCTACAAAAGCTATCAGGAGAGAAAAATAATCAACTCTCTGTCATACCTGTAATGGATCCCCAAACTTACAATAATAATTGGCCTGGCAAGATATGCCCACTGCTGTACTAGTGGCATAAACGTTATAAGGGTAACCAAACACTTGAGGATTGCATTGAAAGACTATTCCACAACTCATTCCTGGCACTGTTAACTGATACAAAACTTATTACTGGTTAGGGCATACACCTCAGAACTATTTGCTAAGTAGACACAGGAATAAACTGTTCCCTAAATTTTTATTTCTATAACCACAGATTAGTGTATTTTTCAACTCTCATCAAAGAAACCCATTTTTTTTTTCAAAAGATGACAATTAAAACACAGACCCAAATCTGGCAAAAGGCTATAAAGTATCCAGCCATAAAGATGATATTTATACCACATTCATTTCCATCAAGGATCAGGGATTCAAGAGGAAGAAGGAGTGCAGATGTTGTAATAGCCACAGTTAGTAAATTTCTGCTGTGAAATAGTCTTCACTGGATGTGACAGTGCAGCTACACACATGAACTCACAACAGCTGTGACTTGTTACAGAAGACTTAAACAAGAGCAAGCCAGCCAAAACCTCAGCATGGATGGGAGGAGCAGCTTGTGAAGTCCCACCCCCTAACTGAGGAGCTAGTGAAAACTGATGGGTGCTGGAGAAGAGACAGCCATTTTTTTTAAGGCATGAGGTCCCTAAGGTCAACATTGATGTACATGTAGGCCACTAGAACTTGATGAATTTCAGCATTTGTGGGGTTTTTCCCTTACAGCAGGAGCCCTGGGCATGTTCTTCCTGTGTGATGTGCATCATCTGTTGCTGTAGCACATATCTCAAGCACATGAGGGGACATGACAGGAAGTGACTGGTGGGAAATAGGACAAAATATTAATGGAGGCTATTTTGTAATACGTAGATTTCAGTGGGATTCAAAATGATTTTATTTTTGTTATGGGTTTTGCCATTTCTTACATGTTTTATAATGAGTTTGTATTGCTTTTGTAATTATAGAAACACATTTTAATCATTTGTTTAATAGGCTACAGGCTGTGACATTGTCTTTACTTCAAAGTTTCCTTTTTTAGGATCTGTCCGTTTTTAAATGAAAGAGTGGGTGGGCATTTCAACCTTCAGGCCAACATGACCAATACAAATTCATTAATACCACAAAACAAATTAGTCTGAGTTTTTGTCTTTGTAGAACTTCAAGCTGTCATCTGAGGATGGAATCATTTCAAACATATGGCTAGGGTTTGTGCACAGGCTTTCTCTCGACAAAGAAGTGTCTGTATTTGTTTTAAGCAAGTGGGAGAAAAGTTCTTGATGACATTTTGCTAATACTAGTTGAAGATTTCAAACTATTTCTTTTTCCTGGAGCCAACTGTGTCCTTTGGAAGTTTCTTACCATCTGCCATGAGTAAAAACAAACTTTATCTTAGAACATGGCTTTTGAAATGTCACAACACAACTCTATGTAGTTTCTTGCAAGTAAAGTAAAGCATTTGGTTTGACTTGTACATTCTGGAAGGCCAGACTATGCTTTATAAGACCGTCACATAAAACAAATTTAGAAGTGGATCTGGAACGTGCCTCATATTGGGAATTTAAGTATCAAACATTAGTGTGTAATATTAGTTATTCCATTATTAATTGTTAGGATATATTAATCTTATGAGTGAATATTTTGGTAATACAACTTCTCATTCCTCCCCTCTAGCCCCACCTCACATACCCAGTAGATAAAACGTATCAAATTCGTGCCATCTTTTTAATAAACTGGGACCCATACCTGACATTGCTTGCATAACCAAGAGCCAGAGACTGTAGAGTAACATCAAACACGGCCGCTCCAGCAATAGATGGGACAGATGCTGAGACCAACAGCCAGTCACTATGTGGCGGTCTTCATCAAATCCCCCAATTCAGCCCTCAGGGGATCGTGTGGAAGAGAAGGTGGAAAGGTTATATGAGTCAGAAGGAATATAGGTCACCAGGCAAAGACCGCCCTCCGGATCAACTAAGCCAGGTACATCTGAGCGCACAGAAACTGAAGCAGCAAGAACAGAGCTTACATAGAACTACAGCAGGTCCTCTGTGTATCTACTGTAGCTATTCGTTTAGTACATTTATGGAACTCCTGACTGAGAAGGAGTGGCTCTCTGACTCTTGCCTACCCTTGGGACTCCTTTCCAATCCTGTTGAGTTGCTGTGACCAACTTCAATATGCTTCATCTTAATATATTTTATCTTGTTATATTCGGCTGTTACCTCTTAAAAGCCTGTTCTGATCTAATGAGAGATGTACAGGGGGTAGATCTGGAGAGGAGGAGAGGAGAGGAAGAACTAGGAGGAGCTGAGGAAGTGGGAATTATAATCACGATATATTGTATGAGAAGAGATTCCTTTTTCATTTAAAAAATTATAATCCACTGAGTCCAGTGCTGTTTAAACATTATATGTTAATTTTCAATATATCTGGTTAAGATGAAGATACCAACTCAGTTTGTGAAGGATTAAAATTCTGTATTTCTAATAAATGTGGACATATGGCCATTAAATGATGCTATGCATATACAAGTTACCATATTTAAGGAAGAATACATGGCACTGCTTGTAAGTTTTATCATGTTATTTTTAATCTAGACTGTTTTGTGGCTGTAAGACTCTTACATAAAACAGACACATGGATTCTTGATTCAAAAGTGAAACATGGCTGTGGTAACCAAGCTTTCAAGATGATCCCCAACAATCCATACATCTAGGATTTACGTAATCTTCTAGTCTTCTCTTCTACTGCTTAGGGAATCATATATAGCCAGCAGGGTTGGGAGAAACAGTGACATACATCCTTTTCAGAAATCAGATGACAATGGTAGAGTGTCTTACATCTTAGGCTCTCTTTACAGCTCTCTTCAATCATCCTTTCTGGGCAAAAACCAGCTGACAGGCTATGCAGAGGGTCAGTGAGTAAAGAAATAGGGCTCTCTACCATTATACACATGAATGACTTTGGGCAGGATCCTTCAGCCCAGTCAAGTCACTAGATGACTGCAGCCCAGGCCATGTCTGTAACTACAGGGAAAGCATGATGCACAACCACTTAGCCAAGCTGCTGTCAGATGTTTGACTCGTGGTCTATTGAGTACATGAAAGCTTGTCCCTTTAAGTTACTAATTAGGATGATTCTTTTTACATGGCAACAAATGTCACATACAAGGTCAGGAAAGATATACAAAGAGAGCCATGAGTCAATGGGAAATCAGTCTGGTTCCAGAGCTGGTATGAGTGTTGCTAAGGGTCTTTTATGAGCTCTACAGGTATTCGTAATTTAGGACACTTTTGGAATCTCTTTTGTCTGTGTAAATCAGAACAGTGTTAGAAGGGAATGAACCTAAAGCTAACACTTTCTCATAGATATGGACCCCAAATTCCATATTTGGTAACATTATCAGCACTCAAAATCCCTGCTTTCTAGTCCTGATGTCTAATCTTGGTTGTTAACTTGACACACCTGGGGGAAAGGACTTTTGATCAGGGACTTCTCTTGATTACTAATTGATGGAGGAGGGCCATTCAGCCTGGCTTGGGCTGTATAAAAAAGGGGTGGGGGAGCCAAACGTGAGCTCGGAAGCAAGCCAACAAGCAGCATTCCACCATGGTTTGTGATTTAAGCTCCTGCCTTGGCTTCCCTCAAAGATGTACTCTAATATGAAATTTAAATAAACATGTTCCCCATCAAGTTGCTCTTGGACTCCCCTACAAACTTAATTGTCACTAAAGTTGTAAAAGGGAACACCTTGCCTTGTCCATAACATATATGAAACAAGGGAAACAATTTCATGCTAAGGATGTACAGAAAGGCAAGACCTAATTCACAGGTCAAACTTACAATACCTAGCCTACCTGCAAAATAAGAGAGTCATGACAACAAGGATGTCTTAGTATGACACTGACAAGGGCCTTTGTGGTTTCTGTTGCCGTCCTTCTTATCTTAGTTCTCACATGCTCTTGGAGCAGGTTTACTGGTTATTCTCATTTATAGTTGAAGAAATCACTGATGACATAACTTGTCTCAAGTCTTCTATTCAGCCCATGGTAGGAACATGCTGGTTCCACCGTATAATCAACTATACATAACAATGTCTGCTATGCCAATATAATATTCATTCAAAAATCACGAAGTGTATTATGTGGAAATGACTCCTTCTATATTGCTTCTTTTAGCTAAGAAGCACAGGGCACTAGAGTGCCTATCCAGTCAAATACCATTTTGAATAAAGACATGCGATTTGTGAGCCTTTGGCTCTGTTCCATGTCAGATTGTCAGTGTAGATGACATTGCAGAATTTGCAGACCTACCTAATCCTAATGGTTGAGTATAGAAGGATAACATTGCGCCCTCTTTATTTGTAATTTCAACATTTGTCCACACTGTTTCTATGCTTATCTTCGTTTTCTGTTTCTTACTTCCAGATATTTTTCTTTCTCACCCACTAAAAAAGTATCTCAGACTGAAAGCTGGTTGGTATACTTCTCTACAAATACCAGTTGTATCATGAGTAGTGACTGGGTACTTTCATAGGGATGTTCCTAACAACAGGACTGAGTCCAGCTGTCTGTGTTGCCTAAACTGAACATTCAAACAAGCTGGAAAACACCAGACCTGGATCCTTGGATACTGGGAGCTTCAAGGACATTTTTGTTCAGGATCTTAAATCAAAATAGAAAGATTTCTCACTGGGCTCTCTGACCCAATACATATCTCCTTAGATAATACTGCCATTACCCTTCTGCAGTAGATCTGGTATGTAATATGAATCACCCTGGGAAACAGAATGGATACTGCTATTTCATCTCTGAATAGCAACAATAGCTCTATTTGCAGTTAAATCAGGATAAAAGTGTTCCACTTTTATTCTCAAAATAGAAGGACGGATTACAAACATGTGAGTGTTATCAAATCTTGCCCTCTCTACATGATGTTTTCACAGGAGTTAATTTCTGTGTTTTAAATAAGTTCTGATTCAAGATGGGTTTCATTGCATTTCTTTAGAAGTACTTTATAAGCACACCTCTTAAAAGAGAAGCTTAAGAACTTAAAACCTTTAAATAATCAAGCATTGGAGCAAAATAAAAAAAGGAGTAGAAACTTTCAACAATCCTAAGATGCTTTGGTCCTGAATACAGTGAGACAGATAATAAATAACAGATGTAATAAATAAGGACATTTGTCCTCTGCATCCAGGTTTTCAACAAACTCTTCAACAAATAGATACATAAAATTGTCTCTGACCTTTACATGGATTTACTCATTTTCCTGGTCACTATTCCCTAAATGAGATAGAGTCATGACTGTTAACATAGCTTTTACATTGTATATATATTATAAATATTCTATGGATGATTTAAAGTATGTAGGAGATATGCAAGAGTTAAATGCATATACTGTGCCATTTTATGAAAAGGATTTGTGAAAGCTTGGGTTTTGTTATCTTTGAATGATCTTAAAAGTACTCCCTAGGCACACAGAGGGAAAATGGGGAATTTTTCCACATGCACAGTGATATGGGCCATAGGAAAAGAAGGTAGAGAGAGGTGTTGAGAGCTCTAGACTTCCTACTTTAATGTTAGCCAAAGAGTCTTATGAATACTATGAGTTTAAGTGAGATCTTCAAAAGGAGGACAAAAATTGTTTTGGAATTTGGAAAAGAGCTTTCTTGTCAGTAGAACATCAGATGGTGTCAAAGGCAGGACAAAAGTAGGTTTCTGGATGAGAACCACCAATAAGCCAGAATAACTGGACCACAGAATCAAGGACAGGCAAGGAGGAAAATGGGGCCTGGTGACATCAGGTCTTGGGAGACCATTTAGAGGATTTTGACCTTCACTCTGAAAGGGAACACACTCTGACAGGATTTTTATCAGGATAACAAGCTTTACTGCACACTTGGGCTATGAGAAGTGTCAAAGGCTTAACAGAAACACTCCTATACACATCCTGGTTCTCTGGTTTTCATACTATTTCTGACCTCTCTCCTTGAGTTTCCCTGAGCCTTAGGTGCAGAGGTTGTGTTGAAGGTCATCTTATCCACTGGGGATGGGCACCCCATAATCAGTTCTTCTCTGCATTTTGATGGGTTGCATATGCCTGTGATGGTCTCATTTTTCTATAAAATGAAGATTCTTTAATAAAGGGTATATCCATGGAATCTTAACAATGTGGCTGCCTAACCAATACCTACACACTGACAACACTAGTTGAGATCCCAATGACCGTGATGGACTCATCATTATACAGACTCATCTCTAAATGAAGAGTTACAATTATTGACTACTGAAAGAGGGAACATCAGCCTTCTCCAGGGATGAGTGCCTGATAGGGCTGTCCCAACTGGTCAACCATAAAATAACACACACACACACACACACACACACACACACACACTATGGAGTCCACTTTGTGTTGATCAGATGTGTGTGTGTGTGTGTGTGTGTGTGTGAAATATACGCCTGTAACAATAATAATTCAAGAAGAGGTAATAAATCTGAGAGTAACAGGGGAGAATTTGAGTGGGGAAAGGATATATCCTTTATATATAAAGGATATATATATATATATATATATATATATATATATATATATATAAATGATACAAGTATAGTACTCACATATGACATTCTCAAAATTTAAAATAAATATAATTAAAAATCATACTGAGGAAAAAGAAAACAAAAAAACTAAAACAAACTCCTATAGTAAATAGAATATGAGGTGAAAGGTGAACATGGTGCAAACAGGTGAGAGCAAGATGCAGAATAAGGACAAATTGGATTCTAAAGATGTTATGAACATACAGAAGGGACCAATGCTGAATCAAAAGAAGAGTGCAAAAAAAAATAATCAAAATGACTCCAAGATGTAGAATTTAGCATTCCGAAGCATGCTTCTTATTCTCTTTAGGTGGGAAGTAGCTGGAGGTAGCAAGAAGCTTGTCTTTAATACTTACATTTGAGATGCCCATTGAGTATCTAAGAAGAGATGTCAGAGAATGGCCCATACCCAAGAATAAATGAGCAATAAAAATTGGAAAAAGTAAGCTGGGCATGGTGGCACACACCTTTAATCCCAGCACTTGGGAGTTAGAGGCAGGCAGATTTCTGAGTTTGAGGCCAGCCTGGTCTACAGAGTGAGTTCCAGGACAGCCAGGTTTACACAGAAAAACCCTGTCTTGAAAACCAGACAAAAAAGAAATTGGAAAAAGTTATAAGGTGGAGCTCAGAAGAGTTCGAAGAGCAGGGAATGGATGTGATCAATATTGTATTCATTAAATTCCCAATGAAAAAGAAGGTGTATTTAAAAAAAATACCTCAAGATAATAATTAGGCAATAGAAATAAAAACAGAAATTTGGTCTAATGGAAGGGCATTTTAGCAACAATGGACTAATCCTTGGATGCCAGAAATGTAACCTACCAAAAACAGTACATGCCTCTCCTTGCTGACGAGCAGTTGGCTTGTGGGGAAGCAGCTGTTGACTGGGGAAAGAAAATAAAGGGAGTTCCTGATAACATAGGGAGAATGCTACTTCTAAGCATCCGGCCAACCTGCCAGGTAGACACTTGTGTAAAACGGAATCATAGCAACCATGAACCTTTACGTCTGGAACATGAATATTTGAAATAATCTGTTTAACTGTGGAAAGGGCCCCTGTTTTGTTCCCAAAAGAATATAACTCAAGAGAAAAACACCACACCATTGCTATTCACATGTCTCCCCTCACTTCCTGCTTCTCACCATTCCTGGAACTCCTGACAGAATCTACAGAGTGTTATAGAACATTAACTGTCTGTAAGCACCTGTGCCTATGGTTTATGCAGTTGACACTATAATTATAGCAGGACTTTCAGACCTGCCAGCAATACAAATAATGAAACAGAGGCTTTTTCATATTTCCATGCTTAGGCCTTTTAGCCAGAGCAGTCTTCAGCCAGCTATCTACCTTAACCCAACTAACCCTGGCATTCTGCCTAGCCACATGGCCAGCTCTACCTCTCTGCTCTGCTCTGGTCAGTCCTTTTGTCTACTGATTTTGCCTGCTGATGAATCTCCCAGGTCTCATTTCTTCTCTGAGTCATCTCAATTTCTCCCTCTCCCTCTCCCTCTCTATCACTCTCCTTTCCCTTCTCCCTCTGTTTTGAAAGTTTAGCCCTCCACTGCCTGCCCAGGTATTGGCCATCAGATCTTTATTACAGACAATCAGATACAAATCTAGAGTGTCTCTAGGCTAGTGAGAAAGGATGAATATTTACAAAATATGAGGCTGGAGACAACGAGTTTGAATTCCTGAAGGGAAGGACTGCTTGTTTCACTTGAAGGAGATCACTTGTGGTGGCACAAAGCATGGGCCCTGTTGCCAGACTGACACTGGGGCCATATGCAAGGTGCTTGTCCTTTTTGAGCACTTCAATTCTCTTTGGAAAGTGAAGATAATCACAGCTTTCACTGCAGAAGGACTCAGAATGCTAAATCTACTAATATTCATGAAATCACTAGAAATGCAGCTGGCACACAGTAAATCCTTTAGAAATGTTAGTAAGTAAATTATATGCTGAGGTTCTCCCCCTATTTTCAAGTCTAGTTTTTCTTCCATTTCTTCCTACCATGAGGGTATGCTTTTCATAACTTTTACAGCTTTTCAGAAAGTGCTGGTGGTGGTTAAATGCTTTGGGCTTTTATTCCCATAACTGTAGTCTTGCTTCTCCCTCAAGCTCATCTCTGAGGTAGTTTCTGAGTCACACTGGATCCCCCTGCCTGCCTTCCAGAACTGCCTGCAGCATGCCTGGTGCTCTTCCAAGCTCTCCACGGTCAGCCAAGTAAGGTTTCGTGTTATGTTTCATCACCTTGACGTCAGTGAGAAATATCACTAAATTAATGCAGAAAAGATGTTCAATAGGATTTCAGGAATAACTGAGAGACCACTGCAAGTACAGGATGATCTGTGATGTTTTGAATTGGTGGAAATCTGTCTAGGGACTTCTAGCAATTCATAAACCGAAGTCAGCTGACCAATTTAAACTTTGTTTTCTAAAACATGACAAGCTGGAATGAGAGGAGACCCTACTTCAGGCAAACACTCCAAACTGACTCAATTATCATTTACAACTAATGAGTTCACACACCTGGCATCAGAAGTCTTTTATAAAGAAAGTTGACCATGACAGTTTAAGGCCAAATTCTCTTAATTTGCCCTAAAACAAGACAGAAGAAAGAACCTCCCCTTCTTCAGGCCTGTGGGTTTCTGACTCCCAGATGATCCCCTGCGGCCTTCACTGCTGGCTGGCTTCGAGATCTTTCCCTGTGTGTGCAAAAGTTGTTCCTCTCGAACTCAAGAGTGGGAAGTTTCTCCCACATAGCTTTCACTGAAGCCCATATTCATCAGCAAGGACTGAACAGGAATCTTCCCTTTATCTTTTTCTGCTTGATAGTTTGAACTCTGGGATATAACGTGACACCCTAATTTCCTTGTATTTAAGCAATATCAAAAGCAAAATATTGGAATCTCCAAAAATGAATGTGGAGAGAATTCTTCCTGATGGAATCTTGGCTAATCATACACATATGCTGTCTTTAGTGCAGGATTCCCCCTCTTGTCCTTTCATTCTGCGTTCATTGCTGCTCACGTCTACTCCTTTTTCCTATCTGACTCTGTATCTGCAGGCTCAAGGAAGGTTGGATCATTTTCAATTTTTCTACACAGAAAGATTTAGCCCAAAATTTTTTGGGTTAAACTTATTTTCTATAATCAATCTCCTCAGCTTGTTCAAATTTTTGGTTTGTGCAGCTGTGTCTATAGTTGCTTTTCCTTATTCTGGGAAATCATTAGTGTTCAGTGGGCAATCCCAACTTCACCAAAACTGTTGCCCCTAAGATGTTTTTCAACAGAAATCCAATGAATTTGCCTTATTCCAGTTCCTAGACCTCACAATGGCATGTGTCCTGACGAAATTTCTCTTCCCTTTGACACCCTGACTTTTTAACTTTTTTCATGATCCTCTCTCACATCCTTTTTTTTTTTTTTTAACGTGATGCATACTTATTTGTGATAAGGTATTTAAGTGAAAGATTCTAACCAGTTCATTTTGTAGGAATAGTTTATACTGATAAATATGTACTTTCCTTTTCTTTCTTTTTTATTTTTTAAATTTATTTTATTAGATATTTTCTTCATTTACATTTCAAATGCTATCCCAAGTGTCCCCTATACCCCCCCCACGTCCTGCTCCCCTACCCACTCACTCCCACTTCTTGGCCCTGGCCTTCCCCTGTATGGGGCATATAAAGTTTGCAAGACCAAGGGGCCTCTCTTCCCAATGATGGCCNACTAGGCCATCTTCTGCTATATATGCAGNTAGAGACACNAGCTCTGGGGGTACTGNTTAGTTCATATTGTTNTTNCACCTATAGGGTTGCAGACCCCTTCAGCTCCTTGGGTAATTTCTCTAGCTCCTCCATTGGGGGCCCTGTGTTCTACCCTATAGATGACTTTGGGCATCCACTTCTGTATTTGCCAGGCACTGGCATAGCCTCACAAGAGACAGCTATATCAGGGTCCTGTCAGCAAAATCTTGCTGGCATAAGCAATAGTGTCTGTGTTTGGTGGCTGATTATGGGATGGACCCTTGGGTGGGGCCATCTCTGGATGGTCCATCCTTTCTTCTTAGCTCCAAACTTTGTCTCTTCAACTTCTTCCATGGGTATTTTATTCCCTATTTTAGGGAGAAATGGAGTATCCACATGTTGGTCTTCCTTCTTCTTGATTTTCTTCTGTTTTGGAGATTGTATTTTGGGTATTCTAAGATTCTGGGCTATTATCCACTTATCAGTAAGTGCATATCAAGTGAGTTCTTTTGTGATTGGGTTACCTCACTCAGGATGATATTCTCCAGATACATCCATTTGCCTAAGAATTTCATAAATTCATTGTTTTTTAATAGCTGAGTAGTACTCCATTGTGTAAATGTACCACATTTTCTGTATCCATTCCTCTGTTGAGGGACATCTGGGTTCTTTACAGCTTCTGGGTATTATAAATAGGGCAGCTATGAACATAGTGGAGTATGTTTCCTTATTACCAGTTGGAATATCTTCTGGGTATATACCCAGAAGAGGTATTGCTGGATTTGCCGGTAGTACTATGTCCAGTTTTCTGAGGAACCACCAGACTGATTTCCAGAGTGGTTGTACAAGCTTGCAACCCCACCAGGGTTTCTCTGTACAGTCCTGGCTGTCCTGGAACTCACTCTGTAGACCAGGATGGCCTCGAACCCAGAAATTCAGCTGCCTCTGCCTCCCAAGTGCTAGGATTAAAGGGATGCGCCACCACACCCGGCTCATCCTTGCATTTATTATGGGTTTTAATATATCTCAAGCTCCTATTCAATTCTTTGATGTTATGATACTTGCCTTTTCATTCTGTTTGGACTAAGGAGAAATCTTAACATCCCCACCCTGTGAATTACAGAGAGGTAGCTTCTCTGATCCTGGCTTTCATTATCTACGTAGCATAACAATAGCATCTATTTCAGAGGTGTGAATTAGAACTAAAATAAATTCAGATTTATTCATATTTATAATATAATGTGAATATAATTAATATGAAGAATGTGTAATAGAGTTAATATTAGTAAGTACTAAGAACAGTGATTGGCATATAGCAAAAGCAAGAGCTAATATTTTGTTCATTCTCATGGTTTTAGTGAACACCTTCACACTGTTAATTTTCTAGATCCACTTTTTTTTCCAATCAAAAGCTCTCTAGAACCTACACATCGGTTGTAGTTAGATATTGAATCATCCCTCGAGGGCCATTTCTTAAAGGCTCAGCCCAGAGCGGTATTATCAGGCAATGGTGAAAATCCAAAGAGTTGCAGCCTCATGGAAGGCCCTTGTAGACATGTCCTCAAAAAGAATTAAGTAGCTCTGGACTCTTTCTATCCTTTTATTTCTTGCCATGAGGTGGCCAGTTTGACCCACCACATTCTTTCCATCTCTGGCTAAAAGTTAGTAATTATATTCAAAAATAAAACCGAATGTAAAATGTGAAAAAAGTGTAGAAATAGTATAAAGAAGGGTATGGATATCCTTGGTATGATGTGTTTCATTAGTTATTGGTTTTAATAAGTAAAGGAGAGTTAATAAATGGAGTTCCTTAGTGTCCAAAGCCATTTGAAATTATTATAAATTTACTTTCAGAGAAGAAGTAAACAATCTGCAAAATCTTACTGAGTAAATTTACCAAAAGTACAGCACAACTCACAGAAGGTAACTCTTAATGAGATACTATGACATGGGTGACAACAGCAAGGCCCTTCATTCCAGCTTATTATTTACTATCTTCCATCACACACTCTCCATCTCCATTCAGAACACCAAGCAGGAGCCTAAAGACAATTCCCTTTCTACCCCAGCCATGAACTTGAAGCTCTAAAACCATTAAACCATTAACCATGATGACATTTTCACTTTATTTCCTTTATTTCTCATTATTACCTCAGGTATCTTGCCATAGTGATGGGAGGCTAACTAATATAACCCTGTCACCTGGGTGATCTACCAATACCTTGAAATCTATCATTTCTCATAATATTTTCTCATTCTTACTGTATTTCAAGGACTAACACCACCTGGTCACCCAGACTAGACACTCAATCTTGGCTGCTTCTTCTGTTTCAATTTACAGATATCAGCTTCAACTCTGTTCACTTTCTTTTTGGAAATTTCAGATTCTCTCCGATGTCTTCATTCTGGCCTTGTTCTGTACAGACCATGGTCATCATGGTCTCACTCATCATGGTCAGTTTTCTTTCTTAGTTACAACTAGATGTATAAACCCCAATAAAAGTATCTGAATTATAGATTCATTAGTCAGTGAGAACCCAAAAGCTGAAGATGTCCTATCATGCTTTTTTGGTTGCCCCAATTATTTCCTTTGGCCTATTTTTCCACCCAACTTTCAGCTGCCTTTACATTCTAATCGTATTGAAGGATGATTTTGCCCTGGGTAGCATACTTTTATAAAACTCATCATTACTATATACTATGATACTCTTTTACCCAAAACCTTCTAGCTACTTCTAGTTCTCTCATTATCTGTTCAAGACAGATTGGAGAAGACTGTACTTGGGTAGAAATTGGAAAACTTGAGATTTACATCAGGTCTACCAATACTGGTTGACTAACCTTACAATGACAATTCCCTTTCAATTCGATTTCCCTGCCACTCACTCATCAAATTTGATTAAGCTCTTACTGCCAGCTCCTGTGCTGCAACCCAAGGAAAGAGCACTGAAAAGACAGATATTACCTGTAAGGTTTACCCTGGAGGGGGAAGTTCACATTTGGCAAGCAAAGTCCTCTATAAACCACCAAATGAAATTACTCTGTATTTTTGCTCAAGTCTCCTCTTGAGCAAGCTTCTTTTGCACTGTATTTTACCTGTTGTTTTTCTTTGTAATTTACCTTAGGCATATCCCCGGAAGAAGAGTTCAGACATGGATCTGGTAGCTTTAGGTCAGCTAGCTCACGCAGAATGGATGATAAAAATGAGATAGGAAATACAAGAAAACTAATAATGGCTATGTTCATGAATAGATAGCTTTGCCAATGGCTCCATCTCAGCCCTCCTAACATCTGTGAAATTTTGTGGAACATATCTCAATTTACTTTCACAAGAAGGTGTGAGAGCAGAGCCAGTCAATTTCTGTTCAAGAGTATGGCATGTTGTGGACTCCACTAAACTTCTGAATTGGTCTTGCAAATTCCTAAGCTTCAGGTGACCTCAGGGTTGCAGGGGCAAAGCAAGAATAGGCAGGACCTCAATGACTGCCCCAGTGCCTGGACTCCAAAAGCATTATCCACGTTCCTAATTGCAGGACTTAATACAATTTATTGGGCAGAGTGATTACTCAACATGGATGAATGAATAGATAAACCTCTAATACAAGAACAATAAGTACTTGAAACAGGTTCCTTTTCTTCTTCTTCTTCTTCTTCTTCTTCTTCTTCTTCTTCTTCTTCTTCTTCTTCTTCTTCTTCTTCTTCTTCTTCTCTCTCTCTCTCTCTCTCTCTCTCTCTCTCTCTCTCACCAAAAAGGTAGATAACACTTGTTAGGAAGATAGTTTTCTTAGGCAATTCCAGATACAGAATTCACTGATTAGATACCTCAACAGATGGTTCATGTCTAAGAATTGCCCATAGACAGTACCTCTATGGGAGACCCCTCAGTGACTTCAAGACTTCCCTTGGCATCATCCCTTGCCGTTAGGAAATGCTAACTGGAATTTCTTTGTAAATTTAGGACTCTATGTGATTGTAAGAGCCCCTCACTATACAAGGCTATCTGAGGAGAATAGATGCAAGCTTTTATATTGTTCAATCTGGAAATGACTTAGAAATTTACTGCTCTGATTTTAAAATCAAACATGAAATTTTAAGGGTAAATATTTGTTTAACAATGGTGATAGGCTTCACACAGTTTTCTTTTTGGCACAAAATGACTTCCCATTTCATAGGCACATAAAATAAGCACATAAAAGAGTTAAAAAGACTTCTTGGACATCAAATAACTCATACTAAACATACTGATGAGTTAAGTGTAAATAAATGAGAAACACATGGATAAAATTTTCCTTAAATACATAAAGCTTTAGACATTAAATGAAAGAGAGACTGACAAAGTACATCTGGGGTTTTGCCCACTGAAACAGTTATTTTTAGTTTGGATATTAAAACAAATTACAATCCAATGTGTTCAGCTTGAGCATAAACACTTAATTAATGAAATAGTGCCTGTCATATAATTATTGGGAAGATAGTACAGATAGACACAAGACCACAAGCCTAACCCTTGTGAGGGAATGATTCTTCAATAATCATTTATAATGTAAAGGCCAAAGTTTTTACTGTGATTTTTAGAAAAGAAAGATGAATATTTATGTACTTCATTCTGGAAAAATGAGCACCTGGAAATGGCATCATTTCAGGGAATGACATTTTGAATGTGTTTTAATATACACTGAAACAGATTAGAAAGTAGCTCAGAGGGTATTTGCTTCCCTTGAATTTGTTAAAGGAAGTTAAGTAAAACTGAGACTCACAGGCTAGGTAGGAGCTTAGGAATCGAGTGTGTGATTGATAGGCATGATGGTTGGGTTTGAGCACTGATGTCAAGGGGTAAAAATAACTCTTATATACCACCCTGAGTCTACTGGTCAGTATCTCATGAGAGTTGTGGGTGAGCTAAGTCACACACAACCAGATTAATGCTTGCTTGGCACTGGCACTTTGAGATGAACATAACAAGCTGTGATTAAAAGGTGATGAAAATTAGGGGCTGGCTAGATTGCTTGGCTGTACTCTTACAGAGGACTTGGGTTTGATTCTTAGTTCCATACAGTAGCTCACAACCATCTCTGATCCTGGTTGCAGGGGATCTGACACTCTTCTGTCCTCTGCTAACACAAGGCATGCAAGTGTGTAAGTAGTGCAGCGATATACATTTACGTAAAACACACATACACAAAACCCAAAATTAAAAAGTGGAGTGCCTTGGGCTGCCACCATTTGTCAACACAGGGCACCCTTGTTAGAAGCATAAAATGTTGATTTCCATTTACCCTCAAGTCTTCCGATGAGTCAAGCTCTGTGGTTACCATGAAAAGGACAGCAGTAACTGAGGTCCTAACCACAGGAGTTTCCTCTTCAAATGAGGCAATGAACTGACTCAAACCTAGACCCTTCAAAGTATATGGAACATGGTGTCCCAATGGGAGTTGTAGTTTTCTCAATGGCTTGTGCAAAGGCAGTAGCTACTATAGACATAAGTCTTTTTAGGTTTGTTTCCTGAAGAAATATTTAATTTTAGCACTAGATCCCAGCTTGCTGCATTCTATAGCTGCCTAGTCCTATACAGTATAACTGCAGCATTCTCTGGGCCACACCTCATGAAAGGAGGTTTTTTCCCAGCATTACCTTACCATCCAGGAATCAATATGAAGTAAAAATGACTGTGTCATCATGGGTTAGCCTTGAGATGCCCAAGAGTTGAGACCAATAGCCTGTTCTGGTCTCAGATCAAATTCAGCAACACTTGCTTGTTCAAATTATTCGGAGAGTGGAGCCCTTGGGCACCCATGAGGAGAGCGCAATTTAAAGAAAATTGAATTACTGAGAATAGTCTATAGGAAAAGAAGTAAGCTATGAAGTCATGAATAAACAGATGGCATCTGGAAACCAGGGATCACTGTCCTTGACGAGACTGTGTACCTTTCTCCTTTGCCCACCTTTCACCTTGTCTTCTGGCTGCTTATCCATTTCTTTCATCTCTCAAATTAATTTGCAGAGAACCATGAAAAAAAAATCCTGCCCCTAATAAAAGAAAGCATGGTTCCAGTTTTTGGACTAGCTCTGTTCTCTTTTATTTTACAGGTAGAGGCAAGTGGCATTAGGGGTATGACTATGAATCACTCGCACGTGGATGCCAGAGGATGCTATGCACTGCACAGCTCCAAGAGTGCCGTACTGTCAGCAGCTAAACTTTTTGAGGAGCACTTTAGCATTCATCAATAATTGGCAGTAGGTGGGCAGCATGAAACTGCACTGGAGTCTCAGCCTTGTCTGTGTGCGAGCAGGCTGGTCCAGATTGCCCCCATGCTCAGCCTGAGGCCCTGGGGCAGAGCATTTTAGTGCACACAGGATACAGATATGCCCTCCAATCACTGTCTAAATGCATATAGGTACACTCACCATTCCAGAGAAAGGAAACATAAAACAGTATGGGCTTTGTGAACTTTTCTGGTCTGAATTTCAAGGAAATTCATATTTCATTTTTGCTTTGTTTTTATTAGATTGCTTAAATTATTCTTGTGTTTTCAAACTGTAATTTCCCATTCCCACATTCAGATCAACATTTTTTTTTCTTTTCTTGGGCCCTAAGGTTTTGTTCTAAAATTATCATAATTATTTCTGTATCTACCTAGACCTTCATGTCTTTGTTGCCCAATACCCTGCTCTGTGCCATGCTTCAGTATAGCACACTCGCTTTCAATAGCATATCATGGTGGGTTTGCATCCAGACAGCTTTGTTTCAGCTTCATGCATGGAAGTGCTTCTGTCATAGGAGGAAGAGATGGATGTTGGCACTAATATAAGTGAAATTTGCTTTTATAAAAGCAGAACTCCCCACACTTATACTTAACCAGAACTCCCCACCCTTATACTTAACCAATGAAAAACCAATACTTATGAGTCATTTGGCTCATAGGTGACAAAGGGAGATAGCATACAGACGAAGTGTGGAACATTTAGTTTCAGGAGCATCTACAGATGTTCAATAACAATTCCTATATCCTTAGGACATAGTAGAGGACAGTAAATTTGTGAGAAAGATTTTGCATATGGTAATAAGATATAACAAAACAGTCAAGGAGAAGAACAATGGAGAAGTGTGAAGAAATGTGAGATTCTAGTCCCACGGAATAAACAAAGTTACATTAAGAACCACTACTTAGTCTACGTCCTACTCATTCTAGTAAATACAGTTCATATGGGTTTTATAAGATCTTCAAAAAATTTCTGATCTAGTCTGTGGACCTCGCAAGAAGTAATCCGCTGGGTTAAACAGGGTTTGGTTATGTATACCTATTCACATAATCTAAACCTATGTTTCTGCTCAACTAAGTATGCGATTGTGAGCATGACATAGTCAATATCAAGAGATTAGGTAGAATTCCTTTTCATTTGTCTACATTCTGTCATTCTGATCACAGGCTATCGTGAACTGGCTCTAATTTAAAGCCAGACAAACAGAACTCTTAAGCACATACAGGCTTTACAGGCTCCACAATCGCATGCCCTGCTTACTTGGGCCTATTCTCCTTAGCACAATAAATGTGTGCAAAGCAGAGTTAAAACTTGCCCTGAGAAAACAGGGTCTCGGGGCTCCATTGAAAAATGCTGTGTGGGCAAACAAAGCTCCCTCTTTGCAGCTTTATAAATGATAGGTTTTTCACTGTGTAAGATGTTTTCACTGCATTCTTAAAGCATCTGCTGATGAAAAACAGCACGGGCCAGCAATCCCAGAGTCCCATTGAATCTGGAAACAAGTGTCTATTCATAGGAGCCTCACCCTTACCCTTACTGAGCTGCTTTCATTCAGAGGCAGGGAGAACAAGACAGGGAAGCAGGGGTCTGAAGCTGGATGCATGGCTTAAGCAGTTCCCACTCACCCCTCGGTACATCTCTGTCACCACCAGCCTGTCCAGTGGCAAACTGGGTAGTTTGGTCACAGCAGTACAAGGAGCTCACAGAGAAAGGGTGGTGAGAACACCCTAGGAGCTCAAAGATAAGAAACATCTGTATAGAGAATGAAGTTCTTCTTGCCTAATATTGCAGAACAGTCCCAAAATGTGGCACAAAACTGCAAAAACTTAACCTCTCCAGCAGACAGTTTGTTTAAGGAGCATAATCACACACACACACACACACACACACACACATACACCAAGCCATCTTTGTAATACATGTATGTGTATACATATATGTTAGGTAGATAGATAGATAGATAGATAGATAGATAGATA
>NC_034595.1:37700778-37710881 GCF_900095145.1 Mus pahari | reverse complement strand
GATAGATAGATAGATAGATAGATAGATAGATAGATAGATAGATAGATAGATAGATTGATAGATTGATAGATAGATAGATGTCCTACTCTCTAGAGAGGATCACTTGATTCATTTGTCATTCATTGTGCATTTCCCACAGGAAAATGTGCTTTTGCAGCATAGGATGTCACTGCCTTGAGCGGAATTATGGCTATGCTGACATTCTAATGAGGATCTATTGCTCTCCATCTTTCCAGTGGAAAGATCCTAAGCCCTTTTTATTTCAGTTGGCATAGCAGGTAAGGAGGTGTGTTCAACACTCTTTGTGAAGCCAGTTTTCTTTCTCCATGCTTGTGCTATGCCATTTCTCCACTGCAGTAATATTCTTTGCAGTATTTTCCCTCTGAGTTGACACATCAAAAACTAAGACAACGGCATCTTATGAATAAGGAGCTCTTAATACTCGGTTCCAAACAATAAGATGAATTCAATTTTTCAATCATTAAACAAGTAAAATCCATAACTTGAAAGTCTGTGAGAATGTAGACTGGCCATTAATTGTGTGAAGTTCTGAGAAGCTCTAGAGATGTGTGTCGGCTTGGCTCTTTCTTTCCAGGCCATTCTTTTAGGATGTCTTCAGACTAAACGCTATGGCCAAGTCATGGTCATCCGTAGGGATCAGGTCCTATCACAAAGACAGCAAATTAGAACTAAGAGGAAACCCAGCAAGTGTGTAGTGCAGTCCGGCTCCTTCAGTTTTCAGGAGAGACAATCAGCGTTCAGGAGGGGGAAGTACCTTGCACTAATTCATACACCTCACAGTGGGTAGAGGCTATCTTAGCACAATACTTCTCCCTGTTCATTCTCTCTTTCCACAAGCAGCCTATTTATTTATTTTATCATACAATCTTACCCTCTTTTACCCCAAAGTCAATTTTCTTATGAAGTAAAGACTAGTCACGCTTTAAAAAATTTGACATACATTTTTTTTTTCTGTACATTCTTGGTACGAAGCTGCAGGTAAGTAATAACAACAAACAAGTGCGGGGGACATAAAAAGGCACGTAGGGTATGAGTAATTCAATATAGGATCTTGAGAGTCTAGCCAACTGTGACTTGGCTCCTAAAAGAGACAACTTATACCTGTACCATGGCCACTTGCAGGTCACAGAAAATGTAGGCCGCACCAGACAGTAGGCAGGAGAGAGAAAATGCTGCCAGAGAACAGACTGCAGGCACTGTAGCTTCAAGTTCACGGTTTCCTGTTCAGGATGCAGTGGCTCCCTGGACTTCATCTTTCTGTTCGGATGACAAGTCCACCAGTGGGAGGAAGTTTACATAACCAGTGAGGGAAGAAATGGCAGTCCCAGCACTGTTTGTGGGCTAGCATCTATGAGCCCCTGCAAAGAGGAGTGGTGTGGGCAAAGGGAGACAGTCCACACCTCTGTCGGAGTTGGAGCAAGGGCAGAGTTACTGAACCTTCCTAAGAAATGCCAATTTCAACTACTTTGAGATTTTTATCTTACCCCAGTCAGAATGGCTAAGATCAATGAAAAAAGACATACTAATGAGGGGGTGGGGAGAGGAGGCACACTTACTCATTGCTAGTAGGAGTGCAAACTGCTAAAGCCACTATGAAAAGTGAAGATATGGGATTCCTTAAAGAGCTAAAATGCAATCTACCACAAGATCCAGCTATACCAATCTGGGGCATGTACCCCAAAGACTCTACATCATCCTGCTTGCCCATATTCATTGCTGCTCTGTTCATAATAGCCAGATATTGGCAACAGCCTTGATGCTTATCAGCTGATGGACGATAATGAAAGCATGGTACATTGACACAATGAAATGAATATTCCATTATTAAGAAAAAAGAAGTTACTAAAGGTAAATAATTTGCAGGTAATGGGTGGAGTTAGAAAAAAAATATCCTGTGGCATGTAACCCAGAGACAAATAGACAAATATTTCATGTTTCTCTTGTATGTGAATGGTAACATTTAAGTTTCAGATATCTGTGTTTCAATCTGAATAACCACAGAAATTAGGTATCTAGAAAGAGACCAGATGAAAGGAGGGTATCTTCTAAGGAAGGGGTGTATAGTTTTATAGATAAAGAGGAAATGAGCTGGAAAGCTATGTGGAAACCTACTGCTTCAGAAGCTTCTGAAAAATATACATACATATATATATATATATATATATATATGTGTGTGTATATATATATATATACATATGTGTGTGTATATATATATATATATATATACACACACACACACACATATATATATATATATATATATATATATATATATATATATATATACATATATGAGAGGAATTTATGTTGTGTCACCAAGACAGGGCCCCAACTAGACATCTTATGTCACCAAGGAAAACCTCTGGTGCCAGAAATGAGTTATGTCTTAATTGTCAAAGGGGTCTCATAGACTTCCTCTACCTCAAAACATTACAAGCTATTGCCAAGGCTGTTAGTTATTCTCTATAAAATGACGGTGACACCACATTGCTATGCACACAATTACTAATGCCTTGAAATATGGAGAAACCAGGCTCATGCCAAACTAGAAGCTTCATCCCTGCTGACTGCAATTCCTGGTTATGGAATGTACTTTACATGCTACCAGAGGGGGAAAGTAATTTCATCTATTAACACTGTGAGCTACAATAGTGACCTGCATTCAAGACACAGTGTTATGACATTGGTACAAACATTACAGAACCAACCAAGCACATTTGATTGGATTTATGAACTACTCCATAAGAATGAATTATAGATGACTCTGTTAAATGTCGCCAAGAACCTGAAACAAGATAGGGCACAGGCATAGAACAAAAACCTACTAGCATTATTTTGCTAAAAGAACATAGCAATTCAATGACTCCTAATGACACATTGCTGTATCTACAGAGCAGAATATCACTCAAGTCTCCTCAGAAAAGTTCTCCTTAGCAGTAGAGGATAATTAACAAAGAAATTCACAGTGGGACAATGTACAGAGTGCAAGAGACTTTGGGGCACTCAGCCCTAAACTTGATGGCTTTATCAAAGTCCTCCTTTTGGGCTCAGGGATCTATACAGAAGAGGAAGTGGAAAGACTGTAAGAACCAGAGGTTGTAGATGACAAAGGAAAGTGTCACCAGGTACAAAGGAACTCACAGAGACTGTGACAGCAAGCACAAGGCTTGAATAAGCTCAAGGCAGACAAAGTCCCAGCACTGAAAAATGGGAAGTAGATGATGCAAAGTTCCACCCCAACCAAGAAGCTATTTGCAAGTGTTACTTCCTAGGGAAAGGAAAGGCAGTTTTCTCCAGTAGGGTCAACTACCTGTAGGGCAGATGCCAAGACTAGGAGTAGATAGCAGCACAAAATCAAAGACACCTGTTTTGCTTTGTTTTGTTGAGCACTTTTTATTTTAGGTGTTTGTTTGTTTTGTTTTTGTTTTGTCTTACTGATTTTCTTTGTGTTACCTGCCTGCTTTAATTGAGAGAGAGAGAGAGAGAGAGAGAGAGAGAGAGAGAGAGAGAGAGAGAGAAAATGATGTTTAATTGGTAGAGGATGAGAGTATCTGGCATGATTTAGGGAGGCAAAAAAAGAAATCAAAATAATTGTCTAAAAACTTTTAGAAAATAAATAAGTAAGTAAACAAAGAGACAAACTCCCCGGACATCGGCTTTCCATGAAATAAAGCTTGAATAATTAGTTGCTCCATATAGATCATAAAATTACTGCCACCAACTGTTAATATTTATTATGTACATTAGTATGCATGAATACACACAGTCAAACACATTCAATTGATGCATTATACAAAGCCATGCTCTTATTGGCAGTAGAACCTTTAATATGCTAATAAGCATTATGTGTCTACAAGGTTCCAAGAGCCCTTGAACACTCTCAGTGATCTGGGAAAGGGATCTTTAATGCACTTTTCTTTAATGCACTGTCACTGGGTATATGAACCACATCCTGTAGGCCCCATGAATAAGTCTCGTAAGTCAACAGAGAAACGATTTCATTTTAATTTTGTCACTGCCTGCTAATTTGACTAGTGTGCCATGGGGCACACATTCTGACACACTGGCCTAGGAGATACCAGCATTTCCCCTGGCTCAGGAATTCTTAAGCATGACTCCAGGAAAAACAGGTTTAAGTATTTAAAGTTCTTGCCATACAGGTCTTTCACTTGCATGGTTAGAGTTACACCAAGATACTTTATATTATTTGTGACTATTGTGAAGGATTTATATTTTAGTTTTTAAAATTTCTCGAATCACATACTATTGTTTTTATATATCGGGCACACAAATGCTGTTATAAACTTACAATGACAGCTATTTTATAGCTGGAAAGCATAAAATACACAATCCCCATGCTTAGAAGCATGAGATCAAGCAGAGACCATTATCCCGTAGTACTCATCTGTGAATGGGATTTAGGAATGCTGTATAACAATTTTTACCAAATTTGTACTGCTGAGATTACAAGGGAGAAAAATCTGGGCCACATTCTCCTCCTCAGCTATTCATTACACTGCATCTACCTATTTACCACCATAAAAATCCTCCAAAAGATTATAATTCTTGAGACAAGGTAACCACCATGTCTAACTCTGATTTTTAAAAATGTATGTAACATGTTATGATCTTAAAAAGTCATAAGTCATATATGTGATCGAAATTGTCCCTAAAACTACCGGTTAGCCTGGTTGTAAGCATGTAAAATAGGTATAATGAAAAGCCCATATGTCTTTAATTTTAAACTTTACACATGTTTTGTGTTTTCCTGACCTTTTACAATCTAATTTGTGACTATCATCAAGGATCTCCTTATCTTGGAAAATCTTGGCCTTTCTCCTTACGATGAAATTACCTAGAAATATAGAAATTAATTCTAGCTGAACAACCCTCCCTTTCAGACAAAAGGCAGAGAAGTGACATACCCACTTGTATACACGAAGGAGGGAAACTGAGAGTCAAGAGAATCCACTTGAAAGTGAGGAAAGTTACCCAACTTTGTCCCAATCCAGTCCAAAGGTATCACAATGGGGCTCCCTGACTTTGGTCTGTTCCCTCTCAGACTTCTACAGAGCATTCTCTGTCTTTCTATTGTCTATTATATAGACCTACTTTTAAACCATATGAATGATATCTTTATATCTATCTTTCTCTCCATCAAATCAATAGATTCTTCCATATATGATTCAGTCCTTGACCTCATGATATGCATTATCTTCCACATGCATAGTGAGTGTTATCAGTGTTGAGTGTTTTCAGTGAGCTACTCTAATTGACATCACTGAGAATGTCCAACCTTTCTCCCTCCCTCCCTCCCTCCCTCCTCCTCCTCCTCCTCCTCCTCCTCCTCCTCCTCCTCTTCTTCCNTCCTCCTCCTCCTCTTCTTCCTTCCTTCTTTCTTTCTTTCTTTCTTTCTTTCTTTCTTTCTTTCTTTCTTTCTTTCTTTCTTCTTTCTTTCTTTCTTTCTTTCTTTCTTTCTTTCTTTCTTTCTTTCTATCATTCTTTCATTCTTTTTCTTTTTTAATTAGATGTTCTATTTATTTACATTTCAATGTTGTCCCCTTTCCTGATTTTCCCTCCCAAAACCCCCTATCACATGCCCCCTCCTCCTGCCTCTATCATGGTGCTCCCCTATCCACCCACTCCTACCTCACTACCCTGGCATTCCTCTACACAAGGGTATCAAGCCTTCACAGGACCAAGAACCTCTCCTCCCGTTGATGCCAGACAAGGACATCCTCTGCTACATATGAGGCTGGAGCCATGGGTCCCTCCATATGTACTCATTGGTTGGTGGTTTACTCCCTGGGAACTCCAGTGGGAGGGGGTATCTGGTTTCTTGATATTGTTGTACTTCCTGTGGGGTTGCAAACTCCTTCAGCTCCCTCAGTCCTTTTTCTGACTCCTCCATGAGGGTCTCTGTGCTAAGTCAATGGTTGGCTGTGAGCATCTGCCTCTGCATTTGTCAGGTTCCAGCAGAGCCTCTCAGGAGATAGCTATATCATGCTCCTGTCAGCAAGCACTTTTTGACATCTGCAGTGTCTAGGTTTGGTGACTGTATATGGGATGGACCCCCAGGTGGGGCAGTCTCTGAATGGCCTTCCCCTCAGTCTCTGCTCTAAACTTTGTCCCTGTACTTCCTTTAGTCAGGAGCAATTCTGGGTTAAAAATGTAGAGATCAGTGAGTGACCCCATCCCCCAACCAGGGGCCTTGCCTAACTCTGGATATGGTTTCTACAGGTTCTCCCTCCCCTTAGTTGGGAATTTCAGCTAATCTCATCACTATTGGGTCCTGGGAGCTTCTTGCTTTCCTGGTATCTGGGACTTTCTGGTGGCTACTTCCAGCTCCCCATCCCCCATTGCTACACACCTCTGTTCAAATTCCTGACCCTCTGAATATCATTCCTGTCTCCCTCCACACCTGATCCTGTTCCCCTTTCCCTCTCCCCCTCTTCTCTTCCTCCCAAGTCCCTCCCACACTCCCATGAATATTTTGTTCCCTCTTCTAAGAAGGACTGAAGCATCCACACTTCAGTGTTCCTTCTTCTTGAGTTTCATATGGTCTGTGAATTGTATCTTGGTAAGTGGATATTAGCTCAAAAGCTTAGGCTACCCAAGATACAACTCACAGACCAACCTTTCTTTGCTGGGGATATTGTCTAGCCTTCTCTAATATTGGAAGGTTAGTTCTATGCTTTGTTAGCAATTTCCATATCACTATGCCCAGACTCGTACCATCCCTAAGACACCATCCATTCAACTGTATCTTGAAGCTTTCTGAATCATTCACATTGATGAGTGAAAGACCCCACTCCAATTCTCAGCATAGTCATAAATTTTGTTACAGAGTGTCCCTAACTCATTAGACAAGTTACAAGCATGTAAAACACTTAAAATGAAAAGCTCATAGAGATTTAATTTTAAACTTAAAGTATTTTGTTGACCTTTCACAATAGAACTTGTGAGTACCACCATGTCATAAATAGCCATGTGTGTAAGTGGTGCAAAGAGAGGATCAAAGTATATAATACAGGAAAAATATCATGCCTTCATCTTAACTACTTGAAAAGTGAATCTTTCAAAATAATGAAAAATTATAATTTCTATCAAATAAACAAGATACTGATGTGAACAGACACTATGACCAAGGCAACTTTTATAAGGACAACATTTAATTTAGATTGGCTTACAGGTTCAGAGATCCAGTCTATTATCATCAAGGCAGGAGTATGGCAACATCTAGGGATGATAGTGGAGGTGTTGAGAGCTCTAGATCTTCATCAGAAAGCTGCCAGGAGAAGACTGGCTTTCAAGTGGTTAGGACAGTCTAATTGCCCACCCCACAGTGACAAACTTCCTTCAACAAGGCCATACCTAATCCAACAAGACCACATCACCTAATAGTGCCAGTACCTGGGCCAAGAATATTCAAAGCACCACACATTGTAATAGAATTACTAGATTTTGTGTACAAAAATTGTTTGGGGGGGGCAATAAAATAGTTCAATGGCAGGGATACTTTGTACAGGGGTTTTAAACAAACTGATCACAATTAATGGGATGTTTAGTTAATTCTTGATTTTCTCTAGGATAATGAATAAGAGTTTGCACTTTTATTCAACATTGTAATCTGGAGGTTCAGACAGTACTCCAGGCATGGGAGACACAGGTTCAAACTCTAGAAACTTTGTAAATATGGAAGAAAAGAAATGGCATCACAAAAGTTATTGTATGACTTGCAGACACACATCAAGGCAAGTGTTAGTGTATCTATTTCTATGATAAAACACCATGACTAAAAACACCCAGGAAGGAAAGCCTTTATTCCATTTCCACATCACAGGTCCTTATCTAGGGAAGTCAAGACAGAAACCTCCAGTCAGGAATAATGCTGCTTACTTGATTGCTCCTCCTGGCTTGTTCAGCCTGCTTTTTTTTTTTTTTGTAAAACTTAGTACCACCAGTGGAGAACACGGCACCACTGACAATGGTCTGGGCTCTCTACATCAATCGTTAATCAAGAAAATATTTGACAGACTTGACTATATACCAATTACATGATGATATTTTTTCTATAAGATGTCTTCTTCTCAGATATATATGGGTTTGCATCAAGTTCACAAAAACCTAAAATACCCTGAATTTGTAACACGCAAACAAAATAATAAAAAATATTTTAAAATAGTACTTAGTAGCAAAGCTGAAATATCTTATAACTTATACATAAAATAATTACATTATATTAAGAATTTTTCAAAATATAAACCAAATTAGAAGAAACTAAAGTACATTGTTAGGGTACAGTGTAGTTCAGTGGCAAAACACTTACTTAGTATGCTTTAAGCCCTGGCTTCAATCCCCAACACAGAGCAGGTAGAGGAACAAAAGGAGGAAGAGGGAGAGAAAGAAGAGGGAGTGAGGGCAAAGGGAGGAAAGGAGGCACAAATGTAGCGGGAAGAAAGGGGAGCAAGGAAGAGTAGAGGGACGGGGAGGAAGAGAACCCATATCCAAAGTCCAAAAGAAGACCCTCAAGAGTTAATGGGGAAGTTATAAAATTTCCTATGTCCATTCCTGAAAAATTGCAGACTCTGAATGCCTAATAATTACTCACAAATAAATGGCTGACTGTGAATGTGATACAATGGATTCTTGCTTTCCTCTTAGATTAGGAACAAGACAATCCCTCCTTTCATCACAAATACATAATATTATACTCTGGAGGTTCTAGCTAGTACAATAGGGCAAAACACTAAAACAAAAGACAGGCAGAGAGGAAAATAAGTTACTAAATTGCTGTTCTTTACTGATGTTGTCATCTTCATGAATAATTACAGGCATTAATAAAATACATTATTAAATTTGCTAAATCAGTTTAGCAAGGGTGAATGAGCCACGTCAGGTCAAAAATTAATGAATCAACAGCATATCTGCTCATTGATGACATTATCTGTAAAGTGTAAACTTAAAACATAACATGAGAACTTCAAGAAAGATAAGAAATCAGGAGTGGCGTCAACAACAACAACAACACACAAATTCTTTAGCTGGAATACTATAGAGTAATGTTAAGAGAAACTAGAGGTTTATGCAAAGGCATATTTTCTTACCCTCTAAACTGATCATTATGTTCAAAAAATCCCTGTCACTATCTCAACAGAATGTCTGTATAAATGAGAAATTAACCCCAACACTATCTGGAAATATAAAAGATCTACAGTAGTAAAAATAACCTTGATAAAGTAACAGAAATCTATGTTGCCTTCTTTGAAAAGGTACTATAAAATTGTATAAAGCATTCTGTACTAGAATAAAGACAAGCATTTAGTAAAAACGGATTTTAGACAATATCCATAAAACTGATCTTTAATATGAAAATAAAATAAGCTTTGATTTTTTTACCTTTGATCATATGTAAATTTTTACTCAAAATGGATCAGAGACCTAAAACTAAAATTATAAAAATTCCAAAATACATTCAACAAAATCTTGACTACCTTGGTTGTATACAAAATGTCTCCCTGCATACACAGACCATCAATTATAAACCAAAATGAAGAAACACATTTGGACAATAGAATACTTAAATTTCAAAAATAAACATACAAAATAAAAGACTTAGAAATAGACATTTACAGGGGGCACTGAGGAGGTGGCTCAACTGGTTAAACTCTTGCAGTCCAAGTGTAAGGTCTGGAATTCAAATCTCCAGTACTCATGTGAAAAACCCCTGGAGCCTTGGCTGCCTGCAATCCCAGAATAGAAGACACAGAGGCTAGCTACCTGTAGAACCAGCTAGCTCAGCCAACCTAGTGACCTCTTAACTGGTTGAAAAACTCAGTCTCAATATATAAATTGGAAAGATAACCAACAATAATTCTAGGTAGCCCTCCTGCCATGAGCACACAGGTGCATGTGTCCCCTCTCATACACATGTGCATAATAAAATACACAGAAAATACATGTGTGGAAAACACATGGAAAGACGATAAAATTTCATTTTTCCCCTGAAATATGCCTATTAAAATCACTGTCTTAGTCAGGGTTTCTATTCCTGCACAACATCATGACCAAGAAGCAAGTTG
>NC_034595.1:37693272-37699608 GCF_900095145.1 Mus pahari | reverse complement strand
CACAGTCAGCTATTGGATGGAACACAGGGCCCCCAATGGAGGAGCTAGAGAAAGTACCAAAGGAGCTGAAGGGGGCTGCAACCCTGTAGGTGGAACAACAATATAAACTAACCAGTACCCCCAGAACTTGTGTCTCTAGCTGCATATGTAGCAGAAGATTTCCTACTCAGCCATCATTGGGAAGAGAGGCCCCTTGGTCTTGCAAACTTTATATGCCCCAGTAGAGGGGAACACCAGGGCCAAGAAGTGGAAGTGTGAGGGGGTAAGGGAGGGGGAGGGGAGGGTATAGGGGACTTTCGGGACAGCATTGGGAAAAAAAAAGAATTTGTGATAGTCCCCAGGAGGAACTGCAAACAACAAAACTGACACCCATTTATGTTCCAATGAAGCACAGCCACGACTATATGATACATGATTCTATTTGGACAAAACTCCTCAAGAAATAAGCTAATTCTAACTGACACAGCATATCTATAGTTGTTATTGGGAGGAAATAATTTTGAAGATACAAAATTTATATATATTGATAGTATATTTGATACATGAGTGGAAATATTTTTTAAAAACTTATAGATATGTATATTAAAATGGTGCCTCTTTGTCTGCATACACAGATAGCTCAAAATCCAGTTCAATATCCATCCCCTCATACACATGCAAAATTATCACCTTTTATTCTATCTATATTTTACTTAAACAGAATCAATCACTAGCACATCTAAAAGGATTTAGACAAGAGGAGAAGTCAATTAACTATTTGGGGTGAATGATGAATCAACTGGGAGGGGGTTACTTGTATAGTTTCTTGTATTATGAAACCACTGAGCTTGATGTGAACGGCGATATGTTGACAACTGTCAAACCTGTTTGAGAATTCTTACTGTGAACATTATATATCCAGTGCACTTCAGAAGAAAATGTTTTAAAATATCAGTCTCCAGTAAGTACATTTTAAAGACCTCAATGAAGAGCAGGTTTTACATAACTAACGTATCTTGAAGTGTGTTATGCAACATTGAACAAGGAGCCAATAGCTCCACATTTCTGTTCTAAGTGAATTAAAATTGAAAGCGAAAATCCTTATTCTATCACATTTTAACCACTCAACAGACATGTGAGCCAATGACAACCACATTGCATGGGACATTCCCATCACTGGGGGTTTATTGCATACCACTGCTGTATAAAAATATTCAAATGATGAGTTAGTGGTGAGCATTAAATGTGTATCTATTAGTAGAAAAAGATTGAATAGGCAAAAAACAGGAGATGGTTCAGTGGGTAAGTGCACTTTCTGCATAAGCATGACGACATGAGTTCAAATTCAGAGCACTCATTAAAAAAAAAAAAAAAAACCAAAACAATAAAAAAATAAAACCCAACCACAGCTATGTGTGCCAATAACCCAGTATTGTACTGCAGACACAGGCAGATTACAGTGCTCAGTTGCCAGCTAGCTTAGTTCAAATGGAGAACTTCAGTTTCGGTAAAAGACTAATGGGTCTAAGGCAGAAATCAGGAGAGCATTCTGACGTTCTTCTCAGGCCTCAATCATATGTATAGATATGTATACATTTGCATACAAATATATAAATCACACAAATAACTTACTGAAAATAAAAATAAAATAATATTAATTAGCATATACTTAGCCACTGGTTTATAATTCATTGAATGGGTAGGTTACATGTACCAGCTTTAAAGAAAAATTTTATTGTTCCTGCAAATAGATACCTTTTTTATTTCATAAAAATTTTTCTGATTATACTTACCCCCCTTTACTTTTCCCAGATCCCCTCCACCCCATCCATATCCATTCCATTTCTGTTTCTCATTACTGAAGAGATAACAATAAGACATAACAAACTGGAATAAGATAAAACAAAAACCACTGCACTGAAGTTGGACACGGGAAACCCACAGAAGGAAAAGAGCCCTGAGAGAAGGCACGGGAATCAGAGATCCACTCATCCACACAGGAGTCCTATAAGAATACTAAACTGAAATCTCTAACACACGTGCAGAGGACCTCGTGGAGACCTGTGTCGGCCCTGTGCTTTCTGCCTCGGTCTCGTGAGTACATAGGATCTTTGCTGAGCTGATTTGGAGGGCTTTGTTCTCTTAGTGTTCTCTGTACATTGTGTCTCTTACGGATTCGTCTGCCTTCTCTTCTGTAGCTTCCTGAGATCTGAGGGGAGGGATTGGATGGGGATATTCTATTTAGAGCTGTGTGGTCCAACCCTCTCCCTGCGTAATATCTGAATGTGGGTCTCTTTATTTGCTCCCATTTTAAAACAATTCTAACTTACCGTTTGGTGATATTACCATTTATATTCTTGCCACCACTCTTACGTGGATGATAGGAGATGGATGTAATCGACTCACTATTTGATATATCATGCGTTCCTATTCAGTTACACTATAGACGGCAACAAACAAAAATGCCTACTGTCCTGAAGTAGAATTGAAAATATCTGTGTGAACTCAATTATATGTGAGACGCCTATGTACAGTGAACAATCCAGAAGTAATACTAATTAATTGTTAACTAGGCTTGTGAATCCTAGCTGGCATCATCTACTATACCAATGCTGATTTTTCTTAGAGAAATGTCTGTTTCTAGGATGAGGGAATAAAGTCTACAGTATGATTTTAGAATATGCTGCCACTCTAGCATTGCAAAAGTCATCAGAGATGACATAGATCATGTAATGATGCTACTTCCCCTGAGCGACTTTGGGACACTTGCTGACATGATGATAATTAAAAAATGGTTAAACTCATCAAATGTTCTGAAACCCACTAGTTAAAATAGCACTGTAGCAGCGTGCAACAGTAATTGCTGATATATTCTCAAGTAATTCTCTTAAACTTGTGTGCCTGATTTCCCCAGAGCTCTTACTACTTAGAGTAATTCTGATTCAGAAGGTCTTGGGTGGAGCCTAGAAATATGCATTTCCTGGCACATCTCAGACACCAATATAAACTCAGTCATAAGCCATTATTGAATAAAAAGCTCCTTGCTTAATCATGTGATCTGCACAGAGACAGGATGAAGGGAAACAGGTGAAATATAGGAAGGCTTGTTTAATTCTCTTCTTTATACCCTATACCCAAGTGGTATTTGTCTGGATCTGACAAAATGAGATAGCATCAGATTGAAGAAAATCAGAACATATCCAATACAGAGAATTCTCTGACTATAAAGACCCCATGCACACAGAGTGGATAGTCCACTCAGAACACATAGGTGAAGTGGGTAGGGATAGTAAAAGAAAAGGACAAAACTAACCCCACAGAGAGCAAGTACATTCCTGTAGGAGTTTGAAACAACAAATAATTTTTCATCATCATGCAGATTTGTCTATCATGCTTAATAGACAATAATGGTAGCTAATACCCATTTTCTTTCATCTCATCTGTCTAACTTGTAAAAATCTGCTCTACAAGAAGTAATGCCCAGTCAAATCTAATGAGTGACTTCCTCTCTCAGAGCATTACAGAATGCATCAGTTCCTCAACCTAGAATTCTGCCTGAGACCTTCTCATCTTCCCAACTCCCCAGCATGACTTAAAATTCTTCCCTTCTTTCACTTCTGCTTTGATCTGCCTTCTGCACAGTGACAATCCCACACTCCTCTCTAATGAACTCGATCCTCATCCAGCCAATCACTTCTTTCGCACTCAGTGCAAGTGCTGTCTTCCTCACGATGACTTACAGGATGTGAGCAAGTGATTTTCCTCACTGCAAACTGATTCATCTGTTTTTCCAAGGCCAAAGCTCCGTTCTGCACAAAGCCTTTTGATTCTATCACCAGGAACGGCCGGAAACATTAGTGAAGTCTATTTCTTGGTTCCTAAAGAAGTTATTAGATGAGTACAGCTGTACTGGTCACAAGAGGACTCTACATAATGACTATACTGGTGAGGAGCTAAAGCATGGGAAAGTGGTGATGGATCAAATATAAATCTCATAAACCTAAAAGGGAAGTTATAACTAATCATGTCTAGAGCCATTTTCAATGCTACCTTCTGCCATCTTAAGGTGAATACTCCTTGATAGTGTGTAGCTCCTGGTAGAAGGACATGTAACATATCCATTCTATTCAGACCGAGTGGCATCTACAAAATGTAACTCGATGTTTGTCAGTCATTACATCCAGCAGCTGCAGAGTTATCTGAATAAGATGATAAGATAAAGTACAGGGGCAAGGATACAAAGAACACTTTCTAATTTTCTCATCTGCCTCTTTGTGTCAGAATCAGGCTTGTATGGCCTTCATTCTACAAGGCAGTATAGGGAAAAAAATAAAAAGGAGTTGCTGGGATGTACATTGTGCTTATCAGCTGTTACCCGTGCAGTGCAATAAAGAATGGTCCCAGGCTGCCAGGCTCAGCATCATTACCACAAAGGCACTATAAACCCAGCCCCATTGGCCAATCATCAAAAATGGCACAGCTACAAAACAATGTCAGTTGCAACACAGCCCTAATTTTCCCTGTCAGCAGCCTTGTCCCACGTCTCAGATATTACTCCTTGTTGCCAAGCCCATTTTGTAAATGAAATCTACCTTTTGAAAATCACCATATGAATATGTCAACAGGTCATGAAATATTTTCATTACAAATCTTAAAGAAAAACGGAGCTCTAAAGAAACAGTTTGGAAAACGTCTATTTCATTAAGTGCAAGTGTGAAATCTTGATGGAAAACATTTATTTTGGCAACTCTCTATTCTGCTGGTGGCCCCAAAGTATCCTGACTGTACTATCTTTATATGGGGGGGGGGGGTAGAGCTGGCGACTCTAGAGTGAATGGAAAACACCCTGCTAGGAACCTCTGGATCCTAAGAACTGGGGAGAGAGGGGGAGATAATTAACACACAGATTCCAGGTATAAACTTCTGAGACCTCTTTGCCATTGGAGTAGTTTCTAAATTGTCTATGGTCAGGGGAAAAGGCAATGAATGGACCAAAAGTATCAGCGACTTTCCAAGTTATCCATGTTTGAGTTATGAAGAAATGTATGCATGTACACGCATGTTCCTCCATGCATGCCTGTGTTGATAGAGACATTTTCCCTTACTAGACAGGCTTGCCATCCTCCTCATTCTTGCAAAGTCTCTTTTTCCTTCATGACACGTCAAGTTTCCAGTGACTTATTTTTCTTCCCAGGGGGAGAACCTCCACCTTTAGGTCTCGCACAGCTTTGGGTGCCCCCTTGCTTGTTTCATGGCTGGCTATGATCATTTCCATGTGTCATCATCTCCAGCTATACTGGGAGATGTCTGGGATAGAGCTGATGTCTAACTCATGTGCTGGCTCCCACAGCCAAGCCGCAAGAAGGCTCTGCTAGCACTAAGTGGCTAAAAGAAATTGGCAAACACTACCAGCTCTAAGAAAATGAAGGAGCGTGATCGTTCCTAAGTTACCTGCCTGGAGAGGAGACTTTTCAGAAATCCACAGAGATGAACAGAATTACTCCTGTGGGACTGGAAGTTAATAGTGACTCTTCTCAGATGATTCAAGCAGGAGAGGGGTCCTTGAGGGTCTTCAGCCCCAGCTTGGCTCTTAGCCTTGTGGCTTTCTTGAGCGTGTACTCACACAGTACCCATGTAGCTCAGTTTTGCCATTGAACAGTTGGAAACACGTTCAGTTCGTGCTATACAGATGAGGCTACTCCTTAGTAATCAATTATTTTAGCCACGTTTTTCCTGTAAATTTGGCGAATTCTCTACACTTAGCAAATGAGGAAACAAAATAAAGAACAGCTGATTTGTTTGGGTTTCCAAAGTTAATTAACAGTAAAGATAGGATAGAGAGGGACCTCAGTAATACCGACTCTCCAACCTCTTGCTTCTAAACCACTGTCTGCATATGTTATGTTTTGTTTCCTAGAACACACACGATGTTCTCACTCACAAGACCGAGAAACCTCAGGGTGCCAGAAGTGAAATGACATTCTTAACATCTCAGAAAAGTCTAAGAAAAGTGCACCATGGTGCAGGGTAGAAGTATTAATTCAAATATTTGCTCTCCTTGATATTTCTTCTAAAAATGCATGAAAGAGGGTCTAACAAGATGACTCAGTAGATAAAAACACTTTCTGCCTGAGCTGATGATCTAAGTTCAGTCCTCAAGATCTAAAGATCCACAGTGTGGAAGGAGAGAACAGACTGCCATACGTTGACCTCTGAGCTCTGCACATGAGTGGCAATATTCATGCATGTGCTCTCTCTCTCTCTCTCTCTCTCTCTCTCTCTCTGTGTGTGTGTGTGTGTGTGTGTGTCTCTCTGTCTCTCTGTCTCTCTCTCTCTCTCTCTCTCTCTCTAACTCAA
>NC_034595.1:37675625-37693216 GCF_900095145.1 Mus pahari | reverse complement strand
TCTCTCTCTCTCTCTCACACACACACACACACACACACACACACGCACACACACACACTAAATAAACAAATGTAAAAGAACAAAAATGTATTATAATAATTGCTTTCATACTTCAATGTGGCCTTTTCCAAAATGCAGACAAGAGTGACACAAAGAATTTAGATCAGTTTATACTTGCTCTTACCAGAATCTATTCTTAAGGTGAAATATTACGTCAATATACACAAGAAAAGGAAAAGAGGAAGAAGAGAAGCAAGCCAATAAATACAAAAATAGTAACAGCACACTGGGGACAATGGTTGACTATTTACACTTAATATTTGACTTACTTGACATTAGTTAGCATAAACACACCTACTTAATCAAGCACCCTTTTCCATCAGAGAAAAAAGCTTAATAGAGGGAATGGTATGAACGTACATCTGCAGGGCTTGGTGAGGAGCTAGACCATACCAAGGGTAATCCAGGTATTCATAAGCAAACAACACAATCAATCCCAGAAGAGTCCAGCAGTTCTGAGGATCATCCAGAAAGCAATTCCTCACCCCTAGGGCAGGAAGAGGCTGAAATACAGCTAGAGAATTTTCAAAGTATTAAGCTAAAGTCAAACGGCATATATTGCAGCATTCTAAGCATTTTTAGTTGTACCGTTTAATTGCACTGTAATGTTTAATTGTATGTGTTTTAATTTAAACACATTCACACAGTTTTACAACAACCACCCCTGCCCATCCCTAGAATGCTTTTTGTGCAGGCACAAACATGTGCCATATACATGAGCACACATGTATCTATACACCTATGAACACACACAAACAAATGCTTGCATATACATACATACACATACAAACTGTACATACACACACAGAAGAGGGAGAAGGAAAGGGATACCGCTATTGACTTAAGATTTCAATCCTGCTATTTGTATTACATTTTCATTCTGTTGTCCCTGTGCTGTGCAGAAGTTCTTGGGTATGGTATCCCTTGGCTTATCCACTTTTGCTTTTGATTCTGTGGTGCTGGTGCCCATGACAAATATCACTAATCTATGCCAAGACCAATGTCACCCACTGTTTCCCTTAGGATTTCTTCTACTTGTTAACTTCCAGGGTTTGTCTTAATCTTTTCTCCATTCTGGGATGTTTTTTATGTAGGTTGCATGGCTGACACACCATTTTATTCTCAATGTCAATTTTTACTTTACCCAGAACCATCTGTTGGCCAGCCTTTCCCCATTGTGATTCTTGGTACCTCAATCCATATTAGTTGATCATGTATTATTTCTGGGTTCTCTCTCTCTCTCTCTCTCTCTCTCTCTCTCTCTCTCTCTCTCTCTCTCTTTCTCTCTCTCTTTTTTTTTGTTCCATTGGCCAATGTGTCAGAATATAGTGTTTTAAATGATTCATCATCACAGTAATGTTTTCGATATATCTTAAGCTAGGGTGCATTAATGCCTCCATATTTAATTGTTCTATATGGTATAAAGACCTCAAAATATTGATTATGAGTAGACTCTTCCTTTATGAGCCTCTTGAGTCATCCAATCACAATTATTTTCCATCCTGAAGGATAAGTACCGACTGACAATATTTTGAAGTTTTGAAATGTTTCATTGCAAAAGACCAAGAACCTTTGTACTTGATATAAATGCTGACAGAAATTTCTTTGTTGTTTATATTTATCTTATTCATTTTTACAGTATTGTTTAATAAAACTTTTGAAATACTCCACTCATCTTTAAGTACTTCTAAAAAAGAACACTATTTATATTGTATAACTTCATGTACTAGAATCTACTAAAAATGATAAAATTTCTATCACAAAATAAAAGTGAAAACTATGCAACTGTGTATTACTAGGTCTATTAATAAGAAAGAGTATTTCGTGATGAAAAAAAAAAGCTTGAAAATTCCTGGAAATTTTGTTGAACTTATTCATTTTTTATTATTCAACTTTCCATGACCCGCTTTCATTCTGCATTTAAAACTAAACAGGTGGACATTTACTATTATTCATAAACTCAAGAGTTATCCACATATAAAACTGAATGGCTTTAAAATGGAGAATATGCTATTTATATAATTATATCCTTAAATACATTTTATAAAAAAATTTCCCAAGATGTTGCTTTAAGATGAAGTTAAGCATGAAATGATGACTTTTTAGAACATTTGTGCATTTATGGACTACAAGATCATGATGAATACTAACCCAGTGCATAAGAGAGGGAAAGGTAAAAAATGAATTACTACAACAAAGCAGCTATCTTACCCCAAATCAAGCAAAACAGGAATCAGATATCCAATAACAAATTAAGTTAGCCCCAGGAGGACGGGAATGGAAGGCCAATGTTTGAGTTTTCTTAAAATTATAAGCAATCAGCAATCACAAGCTACAAACTCTCCTATCCTAAATGTGGAAAACATTACAATGAGAATGTTCAGTGTTCACTTAAAAGTGAGTTTTAAGAGATGAAATTAATATATCTGAAAACATAAACTAGCCATCTCTTATGAAGAGCTAGTGCTTAATTTTAGATTGTCACAAACAGCATTTTGATCAATTCTACACATTTTTATTATATAAAGTCACTTCATTATTTTCTAAAGTGATCTCTGCAAGTCAGCTAAGCCAAGATGACCGAAAGACCCTTCAAACTTAGAATGAATAAGAGAGGAACTCCTGACTTCCTGTATCCTTCCAGTCCTTCTGAAAAAATGCAGTGTCAATCACAGCCATCTCTGGTGTCCTGACTGTCACATAGGCAGTCTAAGAGTGGCTCAGAATGACCGCATGTTCAAAATTTATTGTGCAGTCTGGTCTTCTTGCCACCTCCACTGCCACTGCCTGTGTATGATCCAGTAGCACAGTTCTTGCCTGCACTGATCAGAGCATCTCTGTAGTATAGTCCCTGTCCTTGTACCATGTCAATAGCTCTAAAGGGCAGGCAGAGCCAGCCTTCCAAAAGCCAATCAGCAATGAGCCTGCCTCTGACACTTCACAAGAATTTAAATACCCTCAGTTATCATCATGCAGTTCTACAAAGGAGGAACTATTTGTCAGTCGCTACTGCCAAGGAGTCAACAGAAGACCAAAAGCAGTGAGAGGTGCTGTACTGAAGGCCTCGCAGCTTTATACGTGGCAAAATTGTGATTCAATCCCAAGGACTCTCACAATGACTAATTTCACTACAGCTTCCTCCAAGGGTCCTTGCCCCCTTCAGTGTAGAAACTGCATCTGCAAGATTCTATCCAGAGTGTGCCCCTGTCATCACATTGTCGGCTCATTTCCTTGTCACTCCACTCCCATCTCAACACTCCTTGCTCTTTTCCAAACATAGCAGCATGCTCCCACACTAGCATGTACTGCCCCTTGGCTTTGAACACTTGCATGGGTTTCACAGATGTCAGCTTATGAATGCAGCCTTCCTCATATGCTCTAGAGAAAAATTTAGTACTATTCTCTCTTCTCTTCCCAACACCCTCACTCTTTTTATTTTAATTGCTAACATTTAGCACCATCTGACATTTGTGTGTTGTACAATTTTCAGGATGTATATTGCTTTTTTGTTACTGTTATATATACAAAACACACATATATACATTACACACACACATACACACACACACACACACTTTACTTGTGCATATGTCTGCTTTACTATTGTATACGCTGAATGACATTAGAGTTTTTGTCATTCGTTCTGGTCTCTTGCACACAGAACAGTCTTTAGTGCTTGGATAGCTAAAAAGAGAGCAATGATAGGAACTCAATCTGTGCATTATAACTGACTGTCTTTGCAGCATCGGATATGATTATGAATTGAACACAGTACCACACGGGAAGTGGTCTTGGATTTCAGCTAACTCAGGCCTAGAGATCCCTGTATAAAACATTTAGGAAGGAGAGGAACCTATTAACAATGGAAACTTTGAAGGAGGGGTCTTCATCTTAGGAACTTTTATGTGTATGATGGGGCAAGTACACGTTCATATGTGCCCACACGGTACATGTGCACACACATGTGAAAATGAGAGATAAGTGCCAGTGCCTTCCCAGTCATAGCTCATCAACTGGGATTCAGCTAGGCCAGCTGGCCATTGAGTTTCCAGAATCCACCTGTCTCCTCTTTTCTGATGCACAAACCAGGTGGGGTTATAGATCCAGGACTATGATATAATCAGATAGCCTGTGGGTGCTATTGACCCAAATTAATGTTCTCCCATTTATGGATACAGCACTGCCCTGACTCAGTCATCACCCCAGTCTTTTTTTTTTTTTTTTTTTTTTTTTGGTTTTTCGAGACAGAGTTTCTCTGTATAGCCCTGGCTATCCTGGAACTCACTCTGTAGACCAGGCTGGCCTCGAACTCAGAGATCCACCTGTCTCTGCCTCTCAAGTGCTCATCACCCCAGTCTTAGAAGCAAACATTTTAAACTGATGAAACTTCTCATTACAATTTCTTACTTTTCAGAATTTGTGCTATTCACTCTTCTTGTAAGTGTGATAAAATACATGATGAAATATTTTGAGGGGAGATGAGCTTGGTTTTGGTTCTTGTTTTGAGGAGATATAGACTGTCGTGCTAGGGGAGTTGTGGATGCAAGCAGCTGTGTGGCAGCCAGAGCATATATCTGAGGCTCCTAATTCAGACCTCGGTAGAGAAGGAAGCGGAGAGAGAAATGTCTGTACACAGCTCTCTTTTCCCATTTTTATTAAGTCTGGACCCAAGCACATGAAATGATGCTCTTGTGCCCCATTTGGGTCTTGGCCCTCAGTTGATTGTCTCTAGAAACTCCTCTACAGACATCTCAAAGAGTTCCTCACTAATGCCAGAGACATTTCTCAATCAGGCCACAATGGTTTAGGTTTTAAGAAACACATACCAGAGCAAGAGGCTTTAGTTTCACCAGGGCTTCAGAAGAGGCCAGGTGAGTGATGCTGGAAAGAGACTGCTCAGTGGTAGCAGCTGTATAAGCTAACATGAACATCAGGAGTAACAGTGACAAGCCACATAGCATACCCAGAAACCATAGCTGGACAAGGTCATTCACACAATTCCAAATAGGAGGCACACAACAATAAACTATCCCTCATAAAGAGCCCTGGTTGAACCAGGTCCAGAGCTGGAATTCCAGATGCCTGCAAGCCTGTCTTTCACAAAACTCTTAAATGATCTGAGATTTCGGAGTTTGGCATAAGCAAAGGTTTAAGCATGAAACTAACTAACACATCTGAACCAAGCTAGAGGCTAAAAAATCAACCTTGAAACCTTGCACGGATTTTTCTGTGGTGATTTATACCAAGGTTAATCATATGGGCATTTTCTCCAGTACAGCCAAGCCACAGAAGCAAGATAGAGAGATTTCCCAACATAACATCTTCATGACATTTTAGATGAATACCTAAAGATATCATCAGATTCTTCAGTGTTGCAGATTTAAATCCTAAGCTTATACACGTGACTGAAATGCTTGAGAACATACTTACAAATACAAATATCTTTCCTAGTTCACCCACTAGAGTTTCAAGGTCAGAAGGATGTTAAACATTGACCTAAGTAGTGATCAAACTTGAACAAGTTACACATTTGGCTTCTAATTCTCAGAAAAAAAATTTCTCTTTTCTCTCATGTCCTTACTTCCATACATTGCATTACACTGCTTTGCAGCAAAGTTGTACTTTTAAATTTTCTGCGTGTTCAAGTCCTTACCCAGGATTTTGCTTGGTGATGGACTAGAGAGGGAATCCAACTTCCTTGAAATGTCATTTGTCATGTGACACTTTTAATCCACAAACTGTCACTTGGATTCAATTTCTGAGCACAAGTTTTCCTATGCTGTATTTCTCGAATTGTAAGTCACTTGAGAACCTCAAGGTATTGCAGAACAGGCATATTTCTCCTCAAGGTATTGCAGAACAGGCATATTTCTTGGTCTCTTTACTTCTCTGTTCATACTTTCTTGTTTCTGCTTCTTCCACTTCAGAGTTTCTCCATCTCTGCAGGATTCCAGGAGGATACTGGTGTAATAGGTCCAAAATATGTATATGTATATATGTGTATATATATATATATATATATATATATATATATATATATATATGCCTATAACATGGAGACTTGTGGGAAAGGGCCAGTGATATTTCCATTCTGGTAGATTTGGGGCTTGGGAATGCTTCAAGAACAGGTAAGTGTAGATATTCTCAGAGCCTGTCCCTCAGCATGCCCTTAGAAAGTCAAAGACGGAGAGCTGCTCTAGGTAAATAAATAACCAAATGCAAATACACACCTGAGCTTACTTTCTCTACTTTTTCAGAACTTAGTATGAACTTAGTATATAGTTTCATATTTCATATCCACTATGCATTATTTCTCATAACAAAGTGACTATTATACTTTCAGAAATCCTTCTATAATACAATATAAATTGAACTTTCAATATGAAAAATAAAGATAACTGAGCATCAACTTGTTTGCATTGTTTTCCTGATCATAGTATAATCACAATTATAAGAAACACAGCTTAATACACAGAAAGCTGCCACTTCAGAACCTCTGTATAATAAATGCTAATAAGTACTATTCACCAGTCATATTCGTGAACTCCAAGTTCAGGAAAAGAATTCATCCAGGGTTTATATATGACAGATATACTTTTATTTCCATGAGCCCATACCTTTCCTTCATTTATTAATTATTAAATATAATACATTAAAGAATCCAGATATAACTTTCACACTATTTCAGTCATCTTTTAAAATTCCAACAATTATGTTTAAAAAAAAAATCAGAGGTTCTATAAAAGTTGCTGTTTGGGGTTGGTCTGAACAAAACAAGAAATCAAATAATTTTTTGATTTAAAATTTTTTAACTTTGGTGAGATCGAGAAAATCAGCTTTACCAAATAAGTTTTTGATTTAGGAGAATGTAGGGAAAAATGAGAAAAACGTGTCATTCCGATACGTTTATTTAAGTTTTACTCTGATCCACCTGTGTACAATTTTGGTGAGCACTTGTTAAATGTTTAACAGGACCAGTGAGGCCTCTTGCATGCAAGGTCAGCTGTCGGACAATTAGCTGTTCTTACAGATCGGGGATGTTTTATAAAGTGACAGCAACATAAGGCAGAGAAAACAATTGAAATGATTTGTATTGAAGGTTGAATGAAGTTGTCTGTCATAATTCAAGGTTCAACCTGAAGAGGGGAATAAGTGTCACATCTGTAAGCACTACAGCATATTGCAAGTTCTGAAAAGTTCTTGCAAGGGACATGTTTCCCATGTCTGCCATTATTCAAAGTACATAAATATCATACAGTTGTGTGTGTGTTTTTTTATTCCAGAAGATTAATTATTTTGAGATGCCAAGTCATCTTTATGTAGAAGGTAGAACTATAAATGTTCTGGTTTAAGTGATCTCCAGATGTATAATTAATATCTTAAAAATTGACCCTCTAATATATAAAATGCTATTAAATACTAATAGTTCAAAAGTACAGTTAAAGCATTTTGATTTAGTGCAATACTGGCTTCCAGAATAAGTTGAAAATCATCCATATTCCTCCCATTAAATGTCATGATTTGAGGAAAGTAGCTGAGTCCCTCAAAGGTTACATAAGATTAAAAGGAACAGCTATTGATATCCCCGAGGCTTCATTTTTAATAAGTAATATGGATCTAGAAATCGCATCTGCTTATTCTACAGTTCCCAATGAACCAGAGTGTAAAATTTTTAAATGAAGAACCCTTTAGAACTCAGTGGAATCTGCTGTACTAGCTCACCTTCGTTCTCCTACGTGCAATGGAGCATTGTTCAGCCATAAAAAAAAAAAAAAAAATTATCTTACTTGCAGGTAAATGAATGGAACTGGAGATCATCATGTGATGTGCAGTAAGACAGATTTAGAAAGGTAAAGATACAATGTTTTCTTTCATACATGGAGCCATGAGGGAGAAAGATGCATCCCTGGGAAGGGATTGATCAAGGTAGTAGATGGTGACTGAGGGGAGCAGGAAGAAGAAAATGATGTTATTAGGTGTGTGTGTGTGTGTGTGTGTATGTGTGTGTGTGTATGTGTGTGTGTGTTTGTGTATGTCTGTCTATCTATCTGTCTGTCTGTCTGTCTGTCAGTCTGTCTGTCTCTGTCTGTGTGTGTGTTAGATATGTATGTATTTGCTATATGCAATGATTATTCAATGTGCATGCATGATAATGGCTCATTATCTTATATATTATACCATGAAAATAGAATAGTTCAGTGGTGATATAATTATAAGAGAACTTTATAAAAATTTAGACTACAAGTTTTATGAGTCAAGGTAGTTACACTGTGTTTGAGAACAGAATAATTATAAAGAAGGGATGACAGACAAGTCGAAACCAGAAAAATCTACATTCCAGTCTAATTCTACTATGTGGTAAAAATAATTCTATGTCTCTAGACCCCAGTGTTCTTAGAAAAAGGAAAAAAGGATAAATAGCTCATTTACTCACTGGTTGTTGGGTTGATTTTGATCATGTTTTATTAGACATTCTTTAAATCGAGAGTTCTGATTAGGACTTATCCATGGCCAGACGGAAATAGCGTATTATGCAGTAATCTAGCTTCTTGGGCCCATGCCCTTGCTGTTATGTTGCACATTTCTGTGATGCTGTTTATTTGCACTTGAAAAGGGATCAAATAACACCTGTTAACTTCTGGTTGGATTGGAGACCTGTTCCACAGTGGGCATTTTACTGTAATCCTGACCAAAAGGCAGTGGCTGGTGAAATCAGAGTTCCTAAGGGAGAACCTACTGTTGTGATTCTGATAAATGACCAAGTAGTCAAATTGACTTCTAGATGTTTATGTTTGTATATAATGGACTTGGGCTGTTTGCAACCTTGGTCAAAGAAGTTCCTCTTTATGGTGGGCAGCAGTCAATTCAGAGACAGCTTGACCAAGTCCAGAGAAGAGTATATGAGTGCTCAGCCCTAGATGTCACCTACATGACATCTTTAGCAGTCTTCATCCTCTGCCTCCTAAGGTTCAGGAAACATCACAGAAGAAGAGGCTGAAAGAACATAAGGGTGAGAGGATGCTGAGGAGAGCTGTAAAATACTGTCTTCTGGATATGATCTACCTATTGCACTCATGAACTTACACCAGCTTTGGTTACCTTCAACAGATTTCTATTAAACCAAACCAGGCAAAATTCTGGCATAGGTTTGTGGGCCTTATCCTTTATTGAGTTATTGGTTGTTGATAGTTCCTGAGGAAGGGATAATCACTCTTCTTTGAGGGTGTGGCTACTGGAAGGTTTCCTATGCTCCAGTGAATGGCCGCATGCATGCATGCATGCATACATACATACATACATACATATGTGTAGCAGTGATTAGATTTCATGGTTTGTCAAAATAAAATTTAACAAGAAGACATGAAGTTGGGAGAAGGATGTACTGGACAATAGGGGAAGAGTTGGACGGGAAATAAGATTAAATGATGACCATATGTCACTGTATACATGCATGAAAATCACAGAGAATTTCTATTTCTTGCATGTAGACAAAAGATTGTGAAAAACAACAATAACATTCACAAAATGACAATTCATGGACATAGAGCATTTTGAGATTATTTCCGAGGTGTCCTGTAGGCATGGTGCTTCCTCATCCATTTTAGTTCTGTGCATTTCCTCTCCTTAAGCCTTATAAAGCCTACTGCTCCTCTGAGACACTTACCATCCAAACCACAATCCTATCTCCTCAGGCTTCTACCAACTCTGTGATACCCATCACTCCTTATTTGCTGATAATTTTGCTTCATGTTTATTCTTACCATTTAGTCCCCATTCTATCCCGAAGAGAACAGAAGATGAACAAGGTTCCCATCTTATTTTTTCTCTCTTTAACCTAGATTATGATTCTCTCCAGTCTTCCCTTGCTACATTATCCCACAGTCTTTATTTGAGTTGTTTCATCAGTGAACCTCTTTACTATAGAGGCTAAAGAGAAGTGGCTATACAGAATCCTTTATTTGTAGGTGTTGAAGCACAGAAGCATAATTGTATCCTGAGGCCAGAGATGGGTTCAATGGAAGAGCAACAGCTTGATGCCTTTGGGTTTTTGGTAAGAACCAATTCCTATATAGATCTGTGGCCTGGACTTCTGGAAAGTTAGGAGCTAAGAGCTGTGGTCAGGAGACTGACTATACCCGAATTGTAGTAGTTACAGCTAGATGGGCTTCAAAACAAATTCTGGCAGGGGTGGGGAGAATCCAACAATTCAAAAGTACACAAGAGAAGATGGTACCTGCAGACCCTGAAGTGCCTGTCTCAAAAGTGCCACTGACATGGCTCCTGTGCCTCTTCTCCTGTCTCTCTGAGCCCAGATGCTAGAAGAGGCATAAAGTATTGACTGCAAATAGGAAAGAGATGTGAATGCTGGGGTGCTGACAAATGGGGAAATCCAGTCCTTTAATTTGAGTAAAGAATTTTCTTTGATTTCCCATCACAGCTGAAGACCTAGGACAGGTCCAGCGTTTTCTCTGTGGCTGAGAAAAAACATTTCCTAGCACACAAGTAAAAGGTATAGTGGGAGGAAAACGTTTGTCTTATAATCTATATCATAAGTCATTTCATCAATGGTATCACCTGAACACCATGCTCATAAGACATCTGTGATCCCTCAGAGAGTCCCATGGGCTAGTATGTTGATTTTCAAGTAAGCTTGTTTTCTCACTATTCTCTAGCACAGCTTTCACATTCTCTCTCTCAACTCCAGTCTCCCTCCCTTCTGCCCCCTTTGCTCCCCTTCCTTCCTCTCCCCGGCCTTCCCTTCTCTTTCATTCTATAATCTGCCGGCTTGTAATTCCACCTATATCCTAGATTGGTCCAACTCTCTCCATCTGGACCTTCCATGTCTCACCTAGTCTTTTGTAAAAGCCTCCTCACTTCCCTCCATTTTTTCCCCCAAACTCCAGTCCACACATTATCAAATGTCATCAATGTTATTCCAACAATGTCCATTAATATCAGTATCATATATAGCCTTTCTCACCTAAGTTTCATCAAGCGCTCAACAAATTTCTGTTCCCTAGCCAGAGGGCTGACCAAGCATACTTCAGAGGAGCTTTTTAAATAAACTGTTGTGGCCTGGAACACTCAGGTGCTTCTGTCAAAGCACAAGTGCTTATAACCTTCTAGACTCTGCCCTGTAATGCTCAGCTCTTGGAAGAGGCCTTCACCACTCCATACCACGAGTCTTTGTTGCTGAATCTTCAGTATGCCTATCACAGCACTAACAAGCTACCTACTGATATCCACTGGTGTGTTCAACTGTCTTTTTCTCAATTTTTTAAGCTTTTTAACTGTAAAGTCTTTTGGGTGGCTTCTATTAGCTCCTACCTGGTGATGGAATTTGTTGTTTGATCATAAGCAGGAGGGCTGCATTTACATCACAGAAGACCAGCATGACTCTGCATTGAATTTCATAAATTATCCTGGGTATTTCCCACATGGAGCAATGGCTTTATTGGGCTTCAGTTACCCAAGGTGAGGAGCAAAGCAAAAGGTTAGACCACAAAAACAAACCTTTGCTAAGAATAACTTGAGAAAGCCAGAGTTGTTAAGTGTCAGATTGTTTGTGAAGCCAAAGAGGAACCCAGTAAATGTGAACTGATGTCCCTCCCATTCTTGAGGTGGTTTCAGCCAGAGGTGATGTTGAAATTGTGTGACATTGTAAGCAGCTAGTTCTTTAAGAGATATTCTTAGATAGACAGGACACTACCTCTTTTGGATTCAGATGGATTGAACAACTACTTAGAACTCAGGGAATAGCATCCTCAGTAGATACTTAGTCATCTCCCTGTAAAGAGGGAGGCCTGCCCCAACCAGGCATTTCCTCCATTAGTTCGGTGTTCAGATTGGAAACACCCCACGGGCTGGCTCAACCTCTTTCTGGGATGCAAAGCCCTCTGAGGTGGACCTGGGCCAAGATCATTACTTTACTTCTTAATCCACTTTGTGATGTTGGCTATGATTTCTGTCTTTTCTTCCTTGTAAAATAAAACTGTTTTTCTACTTAGATAAATCAATGCAGTCAGCTAGGGTGCATGCCAGAACTAAATGATTTTGGTGTGCTATAAAGAAACAAAATAGACTTTTATAAAACCTTTAGATTGAAACTGACTTCTTCAAACTATACACATTAAGCCCATTTTATTACACAGCAACCAAACCACACAGCTTCAGAAGGGCGGGATAGGGTGGAGTGAATCCCAAATCCTCAGTGGCTCCCACACATGTTTAACAGCCATGACTTCTTTTTTCTCTAGCTAATGATCTTGGACATTGACTCTGACACAGATTAGGTGCTTAGGGTTTTTTTCTCCTTTGTAGAAATCCTTACAAAATGCATCTTACAGACCTCACGCTATAGAAGTTTTGTCAAATTCTTCCTATAGCCTTATTCTCATTACAATAAAATAAATAATATAAATATCAATAATCATTGTAGGAAAGAAATTTGTATCAGGGCTCATAGAAAAGTAGGTTCTGTTTCCTTGCTGTAAACTTTCATACACAAAGAATGAAAGAAAGAAATAAAAGATAGATAAAAATGGAAAGGAAGCCACTGTCTGGAAAATTATTCTTCTACAATCTTCTGGCAACAGTTAACATCTTGGCCTCTCTGTATATACATCACCTCAGGCTCAAGCATCTCATCTATCCTGCGTTCCAACTCTTGGGTGTCTGAAGAGCCTGTATAGTGCTTCCAGAATTGCATTGTTGGTTTTGCTAAATAAATAAGAATAAACACCCATGTTTTAGTTATTTTTCTATTATTGTGATAAAAATATCATGATTAAAAGCAACTTAGAGAAAGATAGGGTTTATTTTGCATTAGGTTCCAGAGAGATGGAGCCCATTATGACATTGAAGCCATGGTAACAAGAAGGGAAAGCATAAAAGTAGGAACAGGAAGATTTTTACCCAAACACCGGAAGTGGAGAGCGAGAACAGGAAGTCAGAACAATCAATAGACACCTCAAAGTCCTCCCCTAGTGGGTTACTTACTTCAGCGAGGCAATACCCTCCTCAAGGTTTTATAACCCAAACAGAACTACCTATTTGGACGGTGTTTAGACAACAGTATTCATTCAAGCAACAATACCTTAGAAGCTGAGAAAACACTTGGCAGGTAAAGCGGAAGCCTAACATTAGAGAAGTTGTTGCTTGAGTCAGCTGATGAGCGTCTTGAGCCCACACCAAAGTAAGGTAGGGACTTGATTTGTAACTTCATATCTCCTGTACCCAAAGCCTAGAGAATTTTGAGATGCTCCCAGAAACAAACCCAGAGAAGCACACCACTTACAGAAACAAACCACTTCTGGAAACAAGCATGCCTCCTTGATAACTTCATCTTACTTACATAATGGCCTAACGTTTAAAGTTTCTGCAAAGGCAAAGCATAAAACAGGCTGAGTTCCTGTCTGGAGCCACATCTTAACAACACTAGCCTATAACAAGATTTGAAGAATCTGCTGTAGATTTGCCAATCTCTACTTATTCCCTGAGATATAACCAAATGCTACCTTCTTTAACAAGTAGTGACTCTTGAGTTTCAACTAGCTCCTCAGTGCCATTCAGTTTATAAAGAGTTAGAATCTATGACTTTAGCTTTTTGTGAGACTTCCCTCAAATATTCCATCCTGCCTCCTAACTTGATACTGTTCCAAGACATCAAAAATACATTTTCATTCAAATAGCTAATTCTATTAATTGATAATTGTTAATGTGGTAGGCAAGGTAAGGTACCTGAAAGGAGGAAGATAGGGTGTGGTGATTTGAAAGAAAATGTCCCTCATGGGCCTATAGGGAGTGAAACTATTAGATGGTGTGCCCTTGGAGTGGGTGTGGCTATGTTGGAGGAGGTAAGTGACTAAGGGGTGAGGGATGTACTTTGAGGTCTCAGGAACTCAATTCAGTTCTCTTCCTACTGCCTTCTGATCATAATGTACAACTCTTAGCTCCTTCTCCAGTACCCTGTCCACCTTCATGCCACCATGTCAATTTTCTTTGGAAGACTTGCAACGGTTACAGTGACTCTTAACAGCAATAAAACCCTAACTATTGCCGTAACATATAGTTACACTTGAATCTTTCCAGGTGAACTTAGAAAACTTATGGGAAATCTGTGATCTGGGGAAATCTCACAAGGAAGCGGCCTAATGCAGGAAGCAGCAGTACGGGAAATCTCTAAGCCTAACTTCTGTTCCACTCAGGTGTCTAAGAGCACCTAATCTTTCCTTGTCACAATTGGTACATACATCATCCAGGAATAATCACAGCTTCTCTCTGGGCAGTGTTGCTTCTGTGTAATCACATTCACACACACACACACACACACACACACACACACACACCAACCAAAAGCCTTCACCATTCCTAGTCACAAATACCATGGTGGCATGGAATTTCACATATATATTCACTTTAGCTCCTTAGTGGGTCTATAAATATCATCTAGATTGATTTAGAAGGCAGCTTTCAGAAGAGATCATGTGACCAACAGCAAAGCCAGCTCAAGTGTGGATTTCTATCAACCTGAGTGTCCTCACTGGCTGAATCATTCAAGACCAGCACCTCACTGACACACAGTTCAACTTGTGTATTTCTGAGTGTCAGAAAGGATAACTTTGAAGAGTTGACAGTTGAATAAAATGGAATGTGCGTTGTTGCTGAGGACAGCTACAAGATGACAATTCTATTCATCTATCCAAAGGGAAACCACCTTGCCATTGCAGGTATCATCTTGCGTCCTAAGTGGACCCAACATACAAAAGACAGAATGGAAAGCATCCTTTATGCAAATGAGTATCAGGGACTGACTTTACTGGACAGGATAAATGTCTCTTTGCTTTTAGAAAAGACAAAGTGTCACCTAAGAGGGAAGACAGTGTCGCACACTGGTCACTGGTAAAGCAGTGTTTCTCATCATCTTTCCTGAACATGACCATTGCCAGTCTAATTGTGAGTAATGCCCCAAACAGAAGTAGTTTCTATACAAGTGTCTAGGTTAAAAATACAGGTAGTCTAGGATTTGCTTTTCACATCGGAATGATGGCGGCCTGAGAGAGCTGATAATGATTGTTTCTGACAACACCACAATTTAAGGCACATTACTGGTATGCTCCAAAACATTTTCTGCTTAAAAAAGAAGAAGAAGAAGAAATATATCACAATGAATTCAGACAGGCAACTCACACTGTAAACAAGTAAACTTTATTGGTTTTAAAATTGAGATTAGGATTTTTGGGGGATTTAGTCTCCCAAACATAAACCAGGGCCCTCTATAAAAGAGCAGAGGCTGCAAGCTGAGCTGGACTTTTAGGCTAGTCTGTTGGGATTTCAACTTCAAGCTTTGTCTCAGTTATTTTCTGCCTCTTGTGATATATTCATCAATGTGACTATAACATGAAATTGCAGTTTTCATTAAAAGTAGTAAAAATTAAAAAAAATAAAAGTAGTAAGAAACATAAAAACTCTCAGTTGTCACTGAAAGTAAAGGGAAAATATTCAGAGAGGCCTACAGCCAGGATTCTCCTCCTATTATAACTATTACCTCCCCTAAAACTAAGAACAATGACAAATAGTGTCCAAAGTGGAATCCCTATGGCTCACGGCTGTGAGGACCACCCAGAAGAATGCAATGGTGGCCATATGAAGGGCAATGTTCCTGCTCCAACAGTTGCCAGCATCGCTGAATGTCTTGGGATGTTTCTGGCACAGGGAAGACTTGGAACCATTGTCTGTCTTATATTAAATTGGAGCTCAGAATCCTTTTGCAAGTGGAGATGGAGCTAGAGATCAAGCTGTAGCAAAGGACCCATAGAAAGGGCAGCTAACCATCCTGTTGTCCTGCCCCCTCTGGGAGGTCTCTGCAGCACTGATTTCCAAGATCCACCAATACACTGGACCTCTGAGGGATAGGGTGCAGGCATACAGCAGTCACCCAAGCTCCTGGGGAAATACCCCCTTCCCCGCTTCACCCCTGCTCTACCAGGCATGCACAGATGCAGACAGCCCTTACAAACCCACTATCTACCACTGGTCCTGTCATTACTAGCTTGTCGTATGTTGACCCCCACTTTTTGTATTTTAACATATTTTCATAAGCTACAAAATATTTTTTTACATTTGAGACGAAAACAACAGCTACTTGCTGATGTTTCAACTGCCTTTTGAACTTCAAATTACTTTTTTTTTTCCACAAAGAAATATTTTGTATGAGGTAAGTAACTTTGCTATCCAAAGCATCTTGACTGTAAAGTGTGCTCCCCTCCCTCCTCCCCCTCCTCTCTCTCTCTCTCTCTCTCTCTCTCTCTCTCTCTCTCCCTCTCCCTTTTCCCCCCTCAGCCTCACCCCACCAGACTCTCTCTGTTTCTGTCTGTTTCTCTGTCCCTCCTTTTCTCTTCTTCCCTCTTCTCCTGCCTCTCCTCTCTGTCTCTTTCTCTTCCTCTGTTCCTCTCTTTCCTTCTTTCTTTCTCTCCCCCTCTTCTCTGGCACTCACCACGTAGCCTTTGCTTCAAAGAATTTTTCGCATGTGCACATGGATATTGTTCGAAACAACCAGGGACATCTTTAAACATTCTGGACCTGAAAATATCTGAACAGAAATCAAGGAATACAATGGTGTAGATTCTGTTCAGTGTTTTCATGGGAATGTCATCAACTTGAGTACATGATATTCCCCCCACAACGGCTCTGTCTGTGAACACTGATGTCAAAGCCTTAAATGCTGATACAGTCTCCTTTCCTTTCTGTTTTCTTCCTCCAAGTACACTTGACCTTTGGCTTCTAAGGTCCTTCAACCCGGCTTCTATTTGTGCTTGCTTTGCCCTCTCTGTTGCCCTGTCTAGCTCATGTTTTGTAGCTCTGGCATAAACGGGATCCTTGCTCAGATCATCACCTTTCTCTCTGCCCTTGGAGCTGGATTACTCAGCAATGCTGTGGGAGACAAATGCATCCTGTTGTGCCTGATGCTGCCAGCTGTTCTCTGATCCCCAGTTCAGCTGTGGAGGAAGACCTGTCACACAGCCTCCCGTTCTGCTCATGGTTCCTTGCATCCTGCAGAAGTCTTTCATTTCTCTGATGTTCCAGCCACAGGGAATTCTATAGCTTCTGGCTTATCCTGTGTCTAAGGATAGGTAGGCTTTGCCGTATTACCTTTAGTTATATAACCATATATTCTTAGTCTCTATTTCCTCATTTTCGCATTTCTTCCAAGACAACCTTCTTTCAAAACTGAGAAGAACTGTCAGCTGTATTCCTTCCCTTTCTCTTACTTTTCCAGCTAGCTGCAGTCAGCCCCCACTCTTGTGGCAGCATTTCTTCTTAGTGGTCTGTGGATGTCAGGCGGGCCCCTCGCAGCACTGGTTTCCTAGAATGAGTAGCTGTCCCTGTCTCTTGAGTTGCTTCTTCCCTTTGCCTTCTTCAATAGACCATGCTATTCAATCCAGTTCTGTTTATTGCTTGTCAAGATCCCTAACAGCTCCCATTTCTTTGGGTTTATCCTCCTCCTCCTCCTCCTCCTCCTCCTCCTCCTC
>NC_034595.1:37660320-37675590 GCF_900095145.1 Mus pahari | reverse complement strand
TCTCTCTCTCTCTCTCTCTCTCTCTCTCTCTCTCTCTCTCTTCCCTCTACACTTTATCCTTGGGTTTTCTTAGTTATATCTATAGTTTCTTGTGGAAGATAAATCCTGATGGCTTGACTCCATGGTCATGGGAGCTGCCATGCACTCATTTCCCATCCTGGTATCTAAACTTGGATTCCTAATATCCCCAAAGTAGCCCCACCACTGCAAACAGCACATTCATCAAACCATATCATTCAAACCAGAAAGCAAAGGCTCGACTACAGGCTCTCAGTGTCCTGCTACTCACAGCCACTCACCAAACCCCATATCTCTTGTAAATAGCTCACCTCTCCTGTGCCTGATGCATCCCTAACTCTCTAACCCCCTTCCCTTCACCACCAGGAGAGCAGCCACCCTTCAGAGCTGCCTTTGGCTTCTCTGTGTGCTCTGACAGGGCTTTCAGCTTCATAACTTCAACCTCACTGGTTTCTTAATTCTAAACACTGACAGACTCCAAAGCTAAACCAGCATCACTGAACTGGAAGCAGAAAAATACCACTAACTAAAGAATAAAACCAGTTATTAGACAACATGGCATTTCAGAATTTTAAAGTGGAACTGTGAGACATTAGTAAGTTTTGAAACCAAGATAAGTAGTCTCAAAATAGACTTAAATAATAAGACAATATAAGAGAATATTATAAAGCATAAGAATAAATTTGTGACTTTTTTAGTTTGAAAGTTCCTAGAATACATGTGTGTGTGTGTGTGTGTGTGTGTGTGTGTGTGTGCCTGTGTGTGCCTGTGTGTGCCTGTGTAATAGGTTGCAAAGTTATATATCACTTTCTGTCCTTTTCCATCTTAATGACCACTGGTTTCCTGTCTCCATAGCCATATTCTGAATATTAGTCCTTATGGCCACAGATAAGCTTAGTTCTCACCTCTCATCAAGGAAACTTCTTTTTGCAAAAGACAAGAGATCTTGACAGAAAACCACAATCCACCAAAATTCGGATTTGGGTATCCCAGTACCAATGGAAATATCTACTATACAGCTCCCATACCTAAGGCTCAGTGGTCATTGAAGAGGAGAGGGCAGAAAACTTGTAATAGGTAGAGGAATAGTTTGCTATGAGATGGTTTCTCCTAGGAATGTCAGAAACTACATGAATAAAGTCTTACCAAACAGAAGACCTATGCGGGACCTAAACAAGGATGCCAATAGACATGCTAATGTGGATGGGGGGGAATGGATTTGGGAGGATTCAGAAGGCTGCAAACCCTACAGGAAAGACTATAGGCAACTAAGATGAAGAGAAATGTTCTTCCCAGAGAAGATCACAGCAATTAGTTATCCAATACCAACTGGGCATCCCTGAAAATACTTATATACAAGCACCATTATACTGACTGAACAGATTGCATCTATGTATTTAGGAATACACACACACACACACACACACACACACACACACACACACACACATGTATAATAACATATATAATAACATTTAGTTTTAGAAGAGGCTATGAATTTGAAAAAGAGAAAGGAGAGAGGTATGGGTTTGGAAGGAAGGAGCAATTTATATAATTATATTATAATCTCAAAAAATAATTTTAGCCGGGCATGGTGGCCCACGCCTTTAATCCCAGCACTTGGGAGGCAGAGGCAGGCAGATTTCTGAGTAAGAAGCCAGCCTGGTCTACAAAGTGAGTTCCAGGACAGCCAGGGCTATACAAAGAAACCCTGTCCCAAAAAACCATAATAATAATTTTAATATTTTTAAATATTTTTAAATAAAAATATAATGACATGTTCCCCTTCTCCTTCCTTCCTCCAACCCCTTCTGCTTTCTCTCTCATACATCCCCCTCTCCCTTTCAAAATGATGACCTCTTTTCTTTGACTATTGCTGTTACATATTTAGATATAGATGCACAATATTTAACTATAGTATCCTCTTATGCTTTCATTTGTATGTGTTTGATTTCAGAAATCATTACTTATATTGGATAACCAATTAGAAGGCTCATCCCTAGAAGAGACTAATTCTCTCTTTCTCAACTCATTAGTTGCCTGCAATACTTCGCCCAGGAGCACAGCTCCAAGATATTTTTTCCCTTCTGGGTTAGCATGTGTATTAGTAATGTCATTTGTCAAGTCTTGTTGAGGCGACCATCTCTAAGACTCAGTCTCACTGCAGAATTCTTGTTCTTCTGGCTCTTATAATCTTTTTGGCCCCTTTTCCACAAATTTTGCTGAGGTTTAGGTATAGGAATTATGTTAAAGATATATTCATAATGTACACATACATAATTTAAATTATTCTAGTAACCACATAAGAAAAATTAAGTAATATATTTTAACATTTCTCTATGATTTATTAAGTTCAAATGATCATTTCAAACTGTAATATGTTAAAAAATTATGATCCATTCTAATTATGTCCTAAGACTTTGATATTTGGTAGGTATATTATACTTAATTTTAAGTGAGATATGTTCACATTGTAAGTCCCCAAAGGCTACATGCCATTAGTTAATCCATATTGATAACTTGATTCTGAGCACACACCAGATATCAGAGCAATCCTTTATACCTTTGAAATTTTACCTGTGTTTCCTTCAAGCCTGAAATCCCTCCATTAAACTGTTCTTTTTTTTCTTTAAATACATCTTATGAATCCTTAGTTATCTTTATCTTTATAATCTAAGTTCATCTCAAGGGCCAATTGCACTGTACTCTTTTCTCTGGTTGTACAGGACATTAGACGTCCTTCCCCAAGTCCCCAGTGAAAAGCTTCCAAGCAAACACTGTCCTATATAAATTGTTCTTTTATATGCTGATTTGACTGTTTAGGATGGTGATTTGTTACAGGTGAAGACAGTACCTCAGTTTGCCTTGATTGCCTTAGGACTAAGGATAACTGTCAATACTTATGGTGTTTCCATTGGAAGTCTGAAGTGTACACTGAAGTTTCTGGATTGATGATATGGACAATGTATGGAAGGGTTAGGGCACAGGAACACTGCTTAAGCTAAGAACCTACAGAGCCTCCACCATTGGTATTGATAGGTTTGGGTTTCTACAGAACCTGGGTCTTCATCATAGGGTTTGTCATTGGAAGACTCGTCATCTTAACAAAATGGCTATTTCTGGGTCTGGTAGGCTGGGCTTTGGATTTGCAGAAAGTATTTCCTTGAAAAAACATGCCCCACTGTCTTGAGGCAGGAAGTAGTCAACCACTTCAAATGACTCTTATTAAAACCTCCCCAACTGAACTTCCAGTTCCACTTCAGTCTTGCTTTTCTTTTCTTTTTCTTCTTTTAAATTCCACACTGAAAGCTTTTCCTACCTACTGTAAATCCTTCACTGCACTGTCAGCCCACCCCCACCCCCCCAATCCTGAGTGACTCTCTGGAGAGTTATAGAAGAGATTACCACAGGGCTCTAGAAAAGAACCTTCTTATGCTTCAATAGCAGCACTAAATCACCCATAAGCCTTCTCTTTTCCAGGGTAAACAAGCCAAATTTCTTCAGCCTTCCTCCATAGATCTTCTTTTACAAGCTCTTAATCACCACCTCCATATGACCCTCTCCGAGATTCTCAGTCAACCTCTGTAGCAAAGCCCAGCGCTGACGATGGCTTCTAGTAAGCCCCACTCAAGTCTTCCTGTGAAGCACATCCCAGAATATCATGTGACATGCTCAAGAAGGCTGGAATACAAATTAGCACGGTGGTAATGCTCAAAGTCAGTAAGATGGTGTTTCTATTGTTCATTTCTGGAGCTCACTGCACCATGTGGTATATTATGCTTTGTATTTCTAATCTCATGTTATGGCCCAGGGCTATCTGAGCTGAGTAGCAGCAGGAATGATATATGGTATTTAAAAAAAAATGTGCAGAGTTGTTTTGCCTATACCTGTGCCTACGTACTAATTATGTCCCTGGTGCATATGGAAAAGGGCACTGATGACCTTGAGTTGGAGTTACCATGATTGTGAGCTGCCATGTGGGAATCGGAGTAGGTCCTCTTCAAGAATAGCTATCAACCGAAACATGTCCCCAGCCCAGGGATGTTTTTAAATGCATTCTGTGCCAGGTAATATTCGATTCACTCTTTGTATTAACTCTTGCAACACGCCTCATATTTGATTATAGTCCTGGTAAATCACAGAGTTGGGGTTCCAAGCCGAAGGGTCTGAGGACCACTCAAGCCACATTGCTTTCTGGTTTAACAGCATGCTTGCTGAATCTAATGTTATCATATTGATTAGGACAACCCAGCCATTAAAAATTTTATATCTCTCTAGGAGCTGGCAACCAATGGAATAAGTGCTAATGCAATATTTCTATAAGACGCCTAAGTACACTAGCAGTTGTTAATCACTTAAAATATACAGGTAACATCTCTGTCGAGTCAATTTCTAATAACCACATGTATGGGATATACCTAGAAGCACATTATAAAAAGTATTAGATTTCTTTCTAAAGTTCTGGATTGTGATTAATAAAATAATGAAAATATAACCTAGATATTTCAAAAGTAACTTAAAGCTCACTGGCTTTAAATGGTCATATCTTCAGAGTCTAGGCTGTGTGAACATTTCTATCTTTCCCTATGCTATTTTGAGCTAATTACTCTGGTGAGGCTACCATCCAGGCAATATGAAAAAGTTATGAAGAAACATTATCATTTTATTGTTGCTACATCTATGCTGAATCATTACTTCATTACAGAGCAGTGATCCCAAGTCAGGGAAGCTTCAACAGTGTTGGTTCATGGGGCACGTTGGGTGTCACTAAAATTATTGTTTGGACTCTGCAAGCTGATTTTAAAGAGCACGATGTCACCATGTTACCTAATATCATGTCATATAACATTGTTTGTCTCTTTTATAATGGGCTCTGCATGTCCTGGGGCTTCACTGTGTAGAGAAGACTGGTCTCATACTTGAAGCAATCCCCCTGCCTCATCTTCTAAGTGCTATACTTATAGGCAAAGGGCACCCTATCCAGCCAATTTCTTTTCTCAACTTATTTAATCAACCTGATTAAAGGAAGAATAACACTTTTTAAATTTAAACTGTTTTAAAATAATTAATTAAATAATTTGAAGGGTTCGAGACAGTGTTCATACAACCAGGATGGCTTCGAACTCTACTGCTCTATATCCAAGAATTCTTCTGCCTCTACCTCTCAAATACTGAGATTATAGACATGTTCCACCAGTTTGAGCAACGGTGGGGAAAGAACCCAGAATTCCATACATAGTAAGTAAGCCCTGTTCAAACAACTGAGCTATATCACCATCCCATTTTCAAAACTCACTTCTAGTATTTTTTAAAAAACCTCCCATTTCACAAAGAGTGAACAGACCTTCAAGCACAGATACTTGATCAGACAATAATACAAAATTAGAAGCTAAAGACATCATTTTTGGGTTTTATTTTTGCGTTGTTTTTACAGTTCCTTTTGATCTATGGCCTGTGGCAATGACTTTTCATTGTTTAGTAATGACATAAAGTTTCACTTTTAAATTGATTGAGTTATAAAATAAGCTGATTTAGTGACATATCAAAAGTCCCACAGTCCATGAAAACAGCAATAATTACAAGGAGAATGTGCAAATGATTGATTGTTGAGCAGAGGATGATGAAGCACTGTGAGTTAATCCACCCTTATTAAAGATGAAAACCTAAATCCTTTAAAGGCATTCAGTCTTCTTGCTCTGCGACTAGAAACTGCCAGCGACTTTACTCCATCTCTCTACACACAGGAAATCCTTCCCTTGTCGATCCCCACAGAGACGAGATCCTATCCCTCTGGATGAAGGGGATGCTGATGGATAGAGCCAGCCTTCGTGTTTTGGAGTTAACCGTGAAGACGGTTTATATGAATTTTCTTTCCCAGCTGCAGGGAAGTTTTTTGACATTTCAGTTGATTTTCCCTAAGGTACTGAATTGCTTCACACACATTTAATAAAATCCCTCATCCTTCTCAACCTTCTTGTTCCCAGATTGACTAAGAACTTACTAAAAACATTCTATGGCAAACATTGCTGTGTGAATCAATTATTGAACAACAGTATGATTCTGTTGGGAAAGAGCTATAGCCATATTTGATATTTTCTTCCAGTTTCTTCAAAAAAATAGAATTCTACCTGATGTTCGCAAAGATTTCTATGAACATACACATGAAAAAAATTTAACTAAACCTTTATAGATACCAAAAGGCTATGACACACAGAGAGACATATATAAATTAAAGGAAACAAAGGGGTTAGTATGATTTCACAAAATTAGACACAAATCACTAATTTTAAGCCTTGTGTAATTATTATTTTTCCAATGCATCGGTGTTTTCATGTACAGAATATTAGGTTCTGGTTATAGTCACATAAAAAGGAGAGTGTGTTTCTGCCCTGAAGACCTGGTCTTTGAATTATCTATTTGATCATTACAAATAAAATATAGAAACTGCAACTGCTCATTAAAAGAAATATAGCAGGAGTTTCAGTTCATGCTCATACAAATAGCCTTTTGGAATGAAATCTCTCGAAATAAAACCCATCAATTGTGAATTGTAAAAGACACAGCCGGAAGGTTCATGAACACTCTGGATCTCAGATTCCAAGGAGTTCTAGATGGCTACTGAAATCATAAACTGAGAATCATCTGAGACGGGGAAAATGGATGTTTTACAAATATTTTCATTCATATCGCCACATTGTACATTGATCATTCCACCAAGCTACACACTAAAATGTACACCTTTCTCATTGGCTAGTTTAAATAGAGTCCTGTCCAGCTGTGCATTCCTATGGGAGACACTCTAGACAGCTCAGTGTACTTCCCAGATCTACGACTTGATTATTTAGAAAATGGATTTCCACGGGGAGTTACAGCTGGAGCATCTTGGTTGGCCTGTTTCCTTTTTCACCCTAGAAAAGAAAGAGGTCTTAAAACACTGCTCTTGAAGGCAGGGATGGCGGGTGATGAGGGTGACCATTTCCCAGCTGGTTTTCAGACACAGAACCTGCAGAGAAACTGAAGCCCTAGTTCCTGCATGAAAAATCCAGACTAAAGGAGAGGCAGACACAAGTGCCTCTACAACAGAGGAGTGAGGGGCAAGAAGTGAGGTTGCTCTGTGAACCCCAGATCTCTGAGCCCAAAGGTCTTTACCCACGGGAGTTGCTCTAAAAATGGCCTCGTTTTACTTTTCCAAATCATCTTGTTTAAATGAGTGAAGTCGGTCCATGCCACCTGTGTGGATTATCCCTGAGAACTCCTTTGTGGCCAAGCAACTAAACTGTTCTATACTGTCTGCATTGATGCTATCCTGGCACGGTTCCTCAAGCTTGGCCTTCAGAGACACTGGCCTCCATAAAAGTGAGGAGCAGAGTGCTGCCTGTTTGGAACACGTCATGTGTTCTGTGCCCACGGCAAAACTAAAAATGAACACCTCATGAGCATGTTTGGATGAGAAAGAAAATAGATTTAAGAATACAAAATTCTTAAGCATAGAGTATTTTCTTGCTGGTTGCTAATGGCTGATCTTGGTAAACTATTGTAAATGTAAGTGCCAACCCAGCCTTTTTTAAAGAATAAAATAGGAATACATTATATATTTGAGTCAATTTAATAAGGTGATTATTTTCTTGGCATATACAATGAAAAGTAGTTTCTTTCAACAATCTAGAGAACAAAATGAAGTAAATGTAAGGAAATTAGAAAAACTAAGGAAGAGGCAATATTCATAACTGTGTGTTGAATGGAAGGTTTCATCAAAGAACTAAACATACATCAGAAGAAAGAGAGTAAAAATCACGCTTGAGAATATGACATCTATTGAATTTTTCACCAGTGGCACCACATTAGCCCACAGATTGAGCAGATGAAATGCAATTATCCAATAAGGCACTATACATTTTTTTTTTTGAAATCTGGCATAATTCCTATCTCCAAATGCTTATGTTAGGAGCGTTCTTCTTAAAATCTTTTCAAAGTGATTTCTTGGGGCTGGAGGCCTAGCCTGGCTATCATGCTATTTAACCTGTGACAGGCACTAGCTTTAATCCCACCACCCCCCTGCCAGCCTCCCCAGGCAAATGCAGAAGCTTTTCTATCCTGCTTGTAAATGTCTCATTTTCTTCTTGAACTCACTTAAAATTAATGGTATATTGATTAAAGTACATTCAACCACCTAAAGATGGTAAATGTGAAATAAATGTTTGCTAAATCGAAGAACATCCCATCACTTTACTATTAATGTGCATATTTTCTATTATATTTTATGTACATGTATCATATTTATTAAGTATACTCAGTACCTTTCACAACAGCATTCAAATATTCTCTCTGATACTCTATCCATCCTTTCATGCTCAGCTACTCAACAGTTTTAATTAAACACTAAACTTTAACTCTGTTGTTTAAACACTTGAAAAATGAACATGTGGTCATTTATTTGTATATAGAAGTTAATCATTTCACTTTCAGTGTGAATATACGTTGAACCTGAAATGTTTCATGAATAAAACTGTTAAGCTGAAACATCCCAGGCACAATTTTTACATTACTCTATCAACTTCTCTCTAGGCTAACCTTAGTGGTGTCTCTTCAGAGGAACCACGCATTCCACAAAACATTTGTTTTCTCTTTTAAAAACATAGTGCTAAGCATCATTGCCCTCTAAAACAACTGGTGGGTTGGCCACCTGTAGCTTGTAGCTTCCTCCAAATTACTGCACCATTTTCTAAGTTTTACCTCCATGATTACAATGAAGCAAGCACTATGGTGTCTCTTGCACATCTTCAGATTGTGTGTGAATGCTCACTTCTGTTCTACAGAAACTTAAAGATGCCACTTCTTAATGTGCTGTTGCCAATTCTGAAGCTGCCAATATACTTAATCTGTTACATGGACTGAATTAAACCAACCACAAATGGATCTTTTTGAAAGACAAAAGGAAAAGGATTTATAAAAGACAAAGAAATTAAAATAGTTTCAAATGACTCATCAACAATTTCAGAAAATTATATTCCAGTATCTGACAGATGCAGTGACTGTCAGATGCAGTGATTGGTGGATGCAGTGACTGTCAGATGCAGTGATTGGTGGATGCAGTGACTGTCAGATGCAGTGATTGATGGATGCAGTGACTGTCAGATGCAATGATTGATGGATGCAGTGACTGTCAGATACAGTGATTGGTGGATGCAGTGACTGTCAGATGCAATGATTGATGGATGCAGTGACTGTCAGATACAGTGATTGGTGGATGCAGTGACTGTCAGATACAGTGATTGATGGATGCAGTGACTGTCAGATGCAGTGATTGATGGATGCAGTGATTGATGGATGCATTGACTTTAGGATGCAGTGACTGTCAGATNCAGTGATTGATGGATGCAGTGACTGTCAGATGCAGTGATTGATGGATGCAGTGATTGATGGATGCATTGACTTTAGGATGCAGTGACTGTCAGATTCAGTGACTGTCGGTTGCAGTGACGTTCCACACACAGTGCAATCCATCTCTTCTAGGCACCCACCTTGATCCCTGCTGAGGGAACATGAAGGCTACTTTTGGATCACATGTAAGGGACATGCTTTTATCTGCAGAGAACCCTACATTTCAGGGTAGTCACAGGCACTTTTCCCTGCAGTAATCTAGTGTTGTGATCTGGGAAAAAAAAAAAAAAGTAGCAACAACTCATGGAATAAGCTGGCTACCCTGGGCTTTGGTCCAAACAAATACTGTGAAGGGTTCAGAAAAGTTACATGTAAATGAGAATAAGGGAAAAATCATACTTGATCATAAGCATCAAAGCACTTAATAAATACCTAAGTTGGGGGATTGTTAGGGAGGTAATGCCCTTAATGTCATATAGCTATTTGGGTGCATAACTGATTGGACTTGGTAAAAGAGACGTTTCTACTCTTCCCCTTGACTCTCTCTCTGCCTTGAGAAGTCCAGAATTCAGATTTTCCTGATCAACGAGCAGAAGATGTAGGGCACATGACACTAACACTCTCACCGTAAAAAGAGTTTGAGTTACAGAAAACTGCCGTTTTAATCACAGAATTATGTTCAAGTTCTGTTTTTATTTTTTTTTAATTAAATGATGTGGTAACTGTATTATGATCATTGTAATAAGTTCAAAGAAAAAAAAAACCAAACAAGCTTGCCATCATTTTCAGGTTCAGAAAGGACATGCCAAAAGCTGAATAAGATCATGTGTGTATATCCTAACTAAAAGAAACTAAGAAAACCTAAGAATTTCCAGAAGGTCGGGATAGGGAATATGAGAAGATTATAAAGTAAACCTGACTAAAATCAGCAGGATAGACATGTCAAAAGAGAAAATAAGATTGTTGTTGAGTCTGAGTATAATGAGAAATAAGTGACAGGCAATCCTTGTTACTCTGCCAGATGTCTATAGGCAGTTTACCTAAGTAGCTGTGTGTTCAGTCTTGCCCAGCATGTCAGAAGCTGACACAGCTAATAAAGATAATCGTAAAGACTGTGACCCTCGCTGGACAGAAGCCAGACTCTTATGCATTTCTGAAATGAAGAAAACAAAATACTTCAGGTGGCTTAGCTCATAGGGTCATTTTATGGATTAGCTAAATTACATATAACAGCCACTGAATAGACATGAAACAACCATTCATGTGAACTCATGGGTAAAAAGTTATTGCAAACATAAACACTTATCTCGGCTAAGGCATTAAGCAGTCTCAGTGTCTACAGTGGGAAGCAAGCACACTTAGCCTTTCCATGCAGAAGAGAGAGTTGGATAGAGAGAATCCAAAGAATGATGGACTGAAGATCAAGTTATGCTTTTGTTCTTAATAATATATTATAAAACTTCAAATCTAGTGAGGTCAAGAAGAAATATATTTTTATAGTTTCAAAAGAAAATAATGAAACCATGAGCCATGTAACACTCTTAGGCAATATTTAATAAGAACAAGGAAAATCAGCTCGAGAGCAGATCTCGGACTTGCTTTCCCACATAGACTTGAACCTAATGGCATGTTATCACATGTATGTGCATGTACAGTTTGTGTGGGTATAAAACCACCTACTTCTTTGTGGTTTTTTTTTGTATGAAAAATGTCATTTTTCTTTCATTTTTCTTTTTTTTCCCTACCTTCCCTCAAATGTCATTTTTATACAATGTCTTTTGATATGGTGTCATAAGTTTTATTCTAATACAGATCAGGTATGTCAAAATGTTACCATCCTTAAGTGTAATTTTCCCACCACCGATGATGCTATCCCACCATAAATGTAAATTTTGTACACATTCCTTCATTTAAATATACATGATACAAAATACAAGACAACAAATGTTACTAAATATATGATACCAAAAAAGTACTTTTTAATATGGTGCTCATAGTGATCCTGAAGCTTTGGATCTGCAGGACTGGCCCTTTCATGTTCTCCAGCAGGTCATAGATGGGGCAGATGTTGGGGTGGACCACCTCAAAGCACTGGATCTGGACCTGAGAGGTAGCTGGGTTGGTCAGTCTATGAACTCTCCTGCCTCCATACCACCAGGGTAAGCTCACCAGCACTGCCCCAGTTAGCTCACTCAGTGCCACAGCCAGCAAGGGCAGGGTTATCTCTCCTGTCTGCTTCAGATGGCAGGGGAAGGGCTCATCTCTCCCCTCACCCACTCCACCCCACAGCAGACTAGGGGCAGAGCCAAAGCTCAAGATCTCCATGACACAAAGGCAACAACAGAATATCCAAGAAGAGTCCCCACAAGGATCCAGTATTGATAGTGTATCAGAATCCAGGGGCCTTGAACACACCAATGACTCACGGCCATGAACATTTGGAAGTAAGGATGTGTAGACAAAAAGTATACTGTACGACAGCTTCCATGAAAAAATGGTTTCTGTTTTTGTTTTGTTTTGTTTTGTTTTCTGTTTGCTTGCTTTTTAAAAAATCTCTATACTATTCTCTTTTCTTTTTCATGGGAGGTTGCAAGGGTGGAGAGTGGATACTAAGGGACTGGGGAGATGAATGGGATTAGAGTGTATGGTCTGAAATTCACAAGAATCAATAAAATGTTTTAAAAATATTTATATGCTTCATTCCTTTTTTCCATTTTGATAATATATACTCAGGTGTATGTATATATTTGGAAATATATAATTGGGAAAATGTGTAAACTATATAATTAATAATTAGATAGGATGATCCAACATTCATACTTGAATGCAGATATATGCGGTATCAGAACCTCTTATAAGGTTCTCTTTCATAAGCTTATCTTTCTGAGAATTCTATCATCCTGAATTGTTATTTTATTGCCAGTGTTTCTACTTGTAAACTGTATAAGTTAGATTTATGTGATTATTGAAATTGTGTGCTTGTGTTTAAAAACCCCAAAGGTTCGTAAAAGTAGCCCAGGTGGTATAATGAATTTCCCACACTGGTTAGCTAGGTTCCCAAGTTTAGTGTTTTACTATGTTTTCTTTGTGTCTAAATCTTCATGTATATATATATATATAGTANNTGTNNGTGTNTGNGTGTGTGTGTGTGTGTGTGTGTGTGTGTGTGTGTGTGTGTGTGTGTGTATGTGTGTTTGCTAAACTACTGAGATAAATGTGAAACATTGGTTTTGGAAAAATGGTGCAAAATTTTCCTTAACTCTATACATATTGACAAGGCATAATGATGACAGGTATACCTGTGGCAGATATAAGGATGACCTAAGTCCTATTGCTTCAAAGAACCTTCAGTGTAGCAGTAAAATTATCTTCTTGCTGGGGACTCACTATGTGCCATGCTGGAAAATTGGAGATGTTTGCAAATAAGAAAGTGAAGAAGACAACATGAAGACCAATGCAGGAAAAGATAATCTTGAGGAAACATTAAACACCATATGGTGGCTCATGACTAAATACAACTGCCCTTATCGCTAACAAACTTTGTTTCCACACAGAAACGCAGGAATCCCCATCATGTTTCCAAGCATCCCAAGCTTTCGATGTGGAAGCTCATGGGGGCTTGAAGAATAATTTGTTAGGAACTTAGAGCTGACAGTTCCATCTGCAGTCTCTTTTGCTTGAATTATTCTTGTTAAGGATTTATGAGAGGCAAACGCTCCTCCTTGGCATATTCATAAAAGAAAATGATGTACAGATGTAAAAGATGTTTTGATATAGTCTTTTTTGGGCATTCACAACAGAAGAACAAAAGGAGTTCTTACTCTGGGAAAACCTCAGTGAGACTCATTCCATGGTCAACAGTGTCAGGTTTTACATAATTTCCCCTAGATGAGCCATGCCAGTATTCACACTGTATTAGTCATGTTCTATGGATTCCTAAATTCGCCCTTACAGTTATGTTCATTAAAAGGAACATGTTCACAATATTTACAACGTTCCAACATTGTATTCTGAAACATAGCAAGTGGTATCCATACCAGTGAAATGCAATAGTTTGTCTTCAATGGGTAATCTTAAACAAAGATCTGAAGGAAGACAACCCATTCATCTGTTGTCGCCTCTTGGTAAACATCCTATTTTCAAGAATCCAGCAGACAGATTCATCCAACATCTGGAAGCACATTTTTTAGGGATGAAAGAGTTTCTCTAATTTTTCAATAAGATAATTAGACTTGGATTGCCAACTACATAGAAACCAAAGGAATGTTCTAGATTCATATTTATTCTTCTAGCCATCTAATCTTCCATCTTTCCAGTCCTCTACTCATATATATATATATAGCAAATGTTTATTGAGGTGTACCCATGTTCTATATTCTGGGCTAGGTATCTAAAAAACAATAAATAGCAAACACTTCTTTCCACCCTTATAATTGGGAGTCTAGCAAGGGAGATAATGATAAACCCTGAGAAAGTTATCTCATCATGGTTGGTATAAGCTCTTGCTGAAAGAAATGCTAGACGCAATGGAAATGCATAGACATGGGGACCTAAATAAGACCAGTGTTTCATAGATGATAACTTTCTTTAAAGGGTGATGCTAAAACTCAATCCAAAAGAATAAGAATTAGCCATATAAAAATGCTAGGGAGACCAAATCCTGGAAGGAAGGTGGACAGAATGTGTGAAGAAAACTTGGTATGTTCAATATGTAGGGCTGGCACTCAGAGAAAATGGATGGATACTGGTGGCAAGACATGACAGTTGACTAGGCCCAGATGAAGCAGGACCATGTATGGATAGGTCATATTTGGACATCATTTTTCAAAAGTCCACTCCAACAGCAATACTAAGGAAGCTTGTGAATCTTCATAGATAATTTATCTTTTGTTTCTGCACTACGGACACAAAGACTTCTCAGGTAAGGTGAAGCGGCCTGCATGCCTACTGTAGCCAGCTTTCCTTGTCTTCATGGGAGCTTTACAAACACTCTTTAAAACAACTGCACTATTTAATTTTTTTCAAACAGAAAGCATTTGGAAAGTGATTGCAAAAATCATTTCTTAGCCAGATATCTCATAACTAATTTGCACCCCCAAAAAATGTCTTATTAGGGGAAAAAGTCTCCTATTGGGCTATTTATAAAAGTTTTTCTTTTATGAAAAGAAAGTCTAACCCATGGCTATACACAAATCCTACACACATGAAAAAAACAAGTGCAGAGTTATTCTTCAAACAGGAAAATACAATGCCCTCAAATAGAATATGTTCTAGGAAGGCCAACTCTGCCTGCAGAATAGGTCACCTTCCAAGAATATGTTCTCACCTCTACCAGGACCATGGAAATCTAGCTGGCTACTCTCAGGTATCTAGGAACGTTCCCTGAGAGATCCCCAGTTGGTAATAGAGAGAATCAAACAAAATTGTGTGCTTGTTTTCCTTTGTCATCCTGTCAAACGTTAATATTTTAAGGGTTTATTCTTTAAGGAAACATGTAACAGGAGACGAATGCAATACAGAGAAGGAGCAAGAAGAGAGGGCCAAGATGTAGCTGAAAGCCAGAGCTGTCTCTGCAGGAACCTAGGGAGCATGCCAAATGCAGTGCAGCTGAGCATTGCCCCACTGTGGCGCTACCTGGAGGGTCTCAGAACTCACACGTGTGTTTGTGCACTTACCTTCCCTCCTCTTGGCCATTTCCAACACTTTGAACTGCTGCCATAGGACAATTTGAAGGTTCCTATTACCTAAGTCTTTTTTTATTGCCTCTTCTTTTGCTCTTTACCACCCAGGGATGATACCTTGCCAAAAAACAACCGTCCTGCCTCTGCCTCTCTGCCTCTGCCTCTGCCTCTGCCTCTGCCTCTGCCTCTG
>NC_034595.1:37642269-37659955 GCF_900095145.1 Mus pahari | reverse complement strand
GCCTCTGCCTCTGCCTCTGCCTCTGCCTCTGCCTCTGCCTCTGCCTCTGCCTCTGCCTCTGCCTCTGCCTCTGCCTCTGCCTCTGCCTCTGGTGTTGTTTATGTGAATAATGTGTGAGGAAGTGCCAATAGGCTTCTCTCTGAAGAGAGAATAACTCATTTGCTTTCCAGAGGAAGCTATGGGGAATACCTCTTAGCCAAAGCTACATCTACAGGGTCAGAATATGGCCAAATCTTCATCAAGGCCATCACAGACCACCTGAACCCAGATCTGCCTCCACAGCCACCAAAGAGGTTGTTCAGATTGCCTTACCAAAATTTCCTTTCATATCAATAATTCATAATATTGAAAGAATATGCTTCATCGCTAATTGTCTGAAATATGTTACAGAAGCCTGTGATCTGTGCAGGAGATCTTAGGAACATATATTTGCTTATAGTTTTCTGGACAATAACTTAGACCATGTTTCTTTTAATGTTGCAATAGTAACCATTCAAGTTAATGTTGTATTTTTAAGCATTAAAAAATACAAAACAAAACATGAAAGCTTAGCTATTAGCAGATGGCTCCCAAAAGGGCTTCAATCCTATATTTGGATTATTAAGCCTTTCAGGGATTGCAAACGGATGGTGTGGACTTGTAAAACCTTGGGAATTTAACCGAAGCCAGAGCACTTTCTTAATTTACCTCACTGTTTTTCTCCATCAGGAATATCCCCACCGCCATGAGCATGTGCAAAATAAATGGCATTATGCAGAATTCACCAGATAAAACACCCCAACAATTAGGTGACATCTACATGATGCATGAGCTTCTGAGTCCTTATTGTTCTTAACCTTGAAAAGACTCTGAGATTTCAGGAAGGAACCAGAGAAAATCAACAATCATTATGCTCTTTGTATGTGTATTAGCATTTAGCATATTGACATTCGAGTAGTCTTATGGGCTTATTTATAGACTGTAGAAGGGTTTTTAGACTAGTCTTTATAGTTTCCATGAGAAAACTTTAATCTGCCAAAGCATGATGAGGCTGACCCAATTTTATACACTTCCTTTGATGGACCTGTGGCAGCCCTTTCTACGAGGAGCAACTGCAATCAAAGTAAGATGATTACAAACAAATGCTTTGCAAACAGAGACAGTAAAACTGGCCTGGGTCTGTGAGGCCTGAAGTCTTGTGTTTTATAACTCAAGTCGATCAGGGCAGCTACATAACTGCTCTTAACTGATGCTGAGTAGGTGCTAAAATCCCACTGGCACTACTTTAGTATTTTGGTTAAGATACTAAGTCCTGTAACTTTATCTGGCCTTTTAGGAGAACTGTTCACCAGAGGCCATGTGCCATATGCATAGCCCAGCCCATCCTGTGGCATGCTGCATTCACCGTGAGTGAGAGGAGCTACCCCAAATCAGATTCACAGCGTGCTGTCCAGTAGCCACAAATCTGCTCCCTGCCCTCTGTTGGTACAAAGACTACAAAGGGCACTGAAATACTGTGACACTTGGTATATCACCACTAAGTATTTTTCCTTTACACTATTATTTATCCTTTAGTATGTAATAGCGCACAGCACCTATGTGGGGTAGAGAAAAACTTGTAGGAATCACTTCTCATTTTCCACCCTGCGACTCCTGGGATCAAACTCAGGTTGTCAGACTTGATAGCAGTGTCCTTACCCACTAAGCCATTGTTCCAGCCTATAATGCTTTTATCTCCATGACAATGGTAACCTGAATGTCATAAATGGTAAACGCTACACATCATGTTTAAGAAAATTAAGATTCTTCCACCAAATAGCCCTTGTCTGATAACCACTAGGGCTTTGAAGATGTAGGGCAGAAAATCAAGACTTGCTCGTACTAGAGCCTCACCAGAACCTGGTTCACTGTAAGTGTTCAGAAATATTTGAACAAATAATTAATAAAGAAATTAACATGAGAGTGGTGGGATATGACAGTGGTCTGAAGGATTCTGTTTGGATCAGTTTGTTAAGGAAAGACTTGGGCATGCAACAGTCAACTGAATATATTCAGAATGAGGCAAGAATGGTTGATAATTAAGAAGGTGGAGCACATTATATTATTATTACAATATACAATTTTACATGAGATCAGAATATGTCTCTTGTTTTCAAAAATTAAGAGAGTGTCACGTACGAAACATGCTGAAGCAATTTTCTTATAATTTTTGGAAATAAATTCATCTGTTCACTGTGAAAGAGCATGAAAAAAATTTAATTCCCAGTAGGACTTTTTTTTTTCTTCTTGAGAAAATAAAAGCGCACTATAATGAGCAATGACAGAGATGTAGCCTCTATCCTGCCTTCTTTGTCTTATTATAAGACCAAGAATGAGAGCCAGAGCAGAAAGCACGCGTGAGACTGTGTGGATCCCAAAGTCTGACCTCTCCATGCAAGGGACCTTGATTAGAACACAGCCTGAACCTCAACCCTACCTTTCATCTTGTCTCCTGAAGAAGCTCTGAAGTAGAATGGCGCGTCCACTGCTCCTTCACCTTGTGGGGTTTTATTTTGGCCCTGTTTGGCCAAGGCAAGTGTCAAAAAATTAGAGTAATCAGAAGGATAAAATCTGAAGAAGGACAATCAAGTTTTGAATCAGAATTTCACATTCAAGACCATTGACTCCTGAACACTTGGCAGCCACCATAAGGCAGTGGAGATTATTTTATTTTCATTTCTATTGATGATAATATTTTTTTAAATATTTAGGACACATGTTGCTCTGATTTCCAAGAATGTCCCCTAGCCCACATATAAAAGTATATCTAGAGTAATTTAGGAACAAGATATCAGAAAGACTTTAAAAAAATGAATTAGGTAAATTTTCGTTTTTTTTTAAAAATCAGATATTTTATTTCTTTACAATTCAAATGTTATCCCCTTTCCTGATTCCCCCCACCCACCCAGAAACACCCTTTCCCATCCCCCCTCCTCCTGCTTCTATGAAGGTGTGCATCCAACCACCCATTCCCTCCCCTGCCCTCGAATTTCCCTACACTGGAGCATTGAGCCTCCATAGGACAAAGGGCCTCTTCTCCCATTGATGCCAGACAAGGCTATCCTCTGCTATATATACAGCTGGAGACATGGGTCCTTCCATGTGGACTCCTTGTTTGGTGCTTTAGAAACTGGTAGCTCTGGTTGGTTGATATTGTTGTTCTTCCTATGGGGCTGCAAACTCCTTCAGCCACTTCAGTCCTTTCTCTAACTCCTCCATTGAGGACGCTGTGATCAGTTCAATGGTTGGCTGTGAGCATCTGCCTCTGTATATGTCAGGCTCTGACAGAGCCTTTCAGGAGACAGCTATATCCAGGTCCTGTCAGCATGCACTTCTTGGTATTCACAATAGTGTCTGCATTTGGTGACTGTATATGAGATGGATCCCAGGTGGGGCAGTCTCTGGATGGCCTTTCCTTCAGTCTCTACTCCACACTTTGTCTCCATTATTTGTTCCCATGAGTATTTTGCTACCCCTTCTAAGATGGAAAGATCTCCCATGCTCATGGATTGGCAGGATTAATGTATTAAAAATGGCCATCTTGCCGAAAGCAATCTATAGATTCAATGCAATCCCCATGAAAATTCCAACTCAATTCTTTATAAAGTTAGAAAGAGCAATTCTCAAATTCATTTGGAATAACAAAAAAACCCAGGATAGCAAAAACTATTCTCAACAATAAAAGAATTTCTGGGGGAATCACCATCCCTGACCTCAAGCTGTATTACAGAGCAATGGTGATTTAAAACTTCATGGTTTGGTACAGAGATAGGCAGGTATATCAATGAAAAAGAATTGAAAACCCAGAAATGAACCCACACACCTATGGTCACTTGATCGTTGACAAAGGAGCTAAATCCATCCAGGGGTAAAAAGACAGCATTTTTAACAAATGGTGCTAGCTCAACTGGTGATTAACATGTAGAAGAATGCAAATCGATCCATTCTTATCTCCTTGTACAAAGCTCAAGTCCAAGTGGATCAAGGACTTCCACATAAAACCAGAGACACTGAAACCAATAGAAGAGAAAGTGGGGAGGAGCCTCAAATACATGGGCACAAGGGAAATTTTCCTGAACAGAACACCAATAGCTTATGCTCTATGACCAACAATCAACAAATGGGGCTTTATAAAATTGCAAAGCTGATCATGTACCCTCCATCAACCTCACAGAGGGTCAGTGAGACAAAGACACAGCCACTGATGTCACTCAGTGTCTGTTTGAGAGTACAAGGTACAATCAGAGAAAAGCAGCAAAGCCAACTTAGAAAATACAGAAGACTGCCAAAGTTCTGACAAATCCAGCTTTTTTTGACTAAGCTTCGCAACACATATCTTTTTAAAAATTTATTCCTGTATCCCCACAGGATAGACTACTGACTATATGATATAAAATGCATGTATGTGCCACTTAAATAGCAAACACAGCTTTAGTACCCTAGCCTCATTTCAAGAATATACCCTCTACAGTCCTACCCAGTGAGACCATCTGTCAGGGTGCATCAGCACTAGGCTGGGAGAACACATGAAGTATTGGTACATCAAGTTTTATAGGGTCCTTATTTTAACTGTCAATACAGGACTCGGCTGACCCGAATTAACTCTAAGGAGCAATCTAATGTTGCTGAGTTTGTATGGAAACATGGAATCTCATAGTTGGCATGCAACATCCCCTTAGCAGCACCGTGATGGTAGAAGAGTTTCCTTGTTTCATCAAACCAGTGGCTTAATGTGGAAGAGTGGCACCGTAGCCATTCCACACAGGAGAAGTCACCTCAAAGTTTACCACCCCTTGCCTGCCCCATCCCATCATAATCCTGCTTTGGTCTGTGCCTCTGTAGACACTGGTCCTTTAGTTTTACCCTAGACCTCATTTGAATGATGTATTACAAGAGGAGCATACTTCATCAGATAGAAAAGAAGAGCTAATGTGGACTGAAAACTGACCTTATTTATCACAGGCCTTTTATATTTTTAATAGCTACAACAGTCTGGCATAAAGAAAATATAAATTCAAGCCTTGTCAACAGAAAGGCTAATTCTAAAGACTCATTCACAGGAGGCAACAGATTGTTGACTCCCAATACAGGTTTCAATAACTTGGTATAAGCCAGTGAAAGCCTGGGTTTCTATTCTCCTCTGTACTTGCCCTTAGGGATGATTGCCACGCTGATAAAACTGAAAGTCAATGTAAAGCATTCGTTACATTGAAATCTAATACTTGAATTTCAAATAATTTAAGCAAGATACCTTGTCTTCTATATAATAAGATTTAAAGCTCCATACACTTTAGGTTTTACTCAGTGTCATCCTAGGTTGTGAGAAAAGTCAAATTCTGTTTAAAACTTTTCCTTGCGGGACAGAGGTTGTTAAATTTCCTCTCAAGAAACAGGAACATGGGAAATGGATCTGTGTTGCTTCCTGTGGCTTCAAGTGACCTTCAGAACTCAGTTACCTGACATGATAAAGGCATTTTCATGTCACAAAAGTGTGAAAACAGACAGCCTCAGGGACTGTGCCTTCTAGGCCCCACGTCCCTTTCTTTCCAGTTCTTGGCTCTGACCCTGTCCCTTATCCACATAGTGAGTTTATTACGTGACATAGTCTCCACAGGATCACAAGAAGGCTGTGCCACCTCAGGTTTGATATTAATAAATATAAGTATCTAGAGGGGGAAAAGTGTCTTTACCTTTGGTTACTTTTATTCAGATAACACCAAGTGAATGTCCCTTATGACTCATTGGCCAGAACAGTGACACATTTTCATTCTGATAATGAGTGGGGGTAAAGGAGAGCACACATGTGCACAACTGCTATCAGTACATAGCAGTCTACATTATATTTCTTTAAAATAAATACCCAAGTCCAAACTCCTAGTAACTATATGTGTGACCGTGCTTGCAGTGACGACTTCATATCTAATTGAGTTGAAGATCCAGGGGGTTGTGTTGGACTTAGAATGATCCCTGGATTAAATCCCTGGTGATTTTGCAAGAGAAATGAGGGCAAGAAGGTAGTAGCTACTGGAGGACTACATCCATCTACTCACTCTGGAAAGGCAAGTGTTGTCAACGACTTCTAGAGAGTAGGAGAAAAACATAAGATGGACCTAGACAACCCCCAGAGTCACCACCAGAGCCAAGCATGATGACATTTGGAAAATAGAATTCTGCCCTCTCAAACTGTTAAAGAATACATTTCTGTGAGATTTGTTGGCCAGTTGCTCTAGGAATCTGATGGATGGGGTCTGCTCCCTTCCTGGATGCATTATCAGAAGCACAGGAAGGACTGTGTGGGGGTAAGGGCACAGGAGCACTGCAGCTGAGGGTAGAGGAAGCAAAGACCGAGTGAGGGCACAGGTGATACGCTCATGTTCAGCCCTTTGTCACCCATAAAATTCTACTTTAAAATATAAGGCTATTTTAGCTGATAACACAAAAATTGGCTATGCTTATGGGGACCATGTGATGTTTCAATACCTTTCATTGAGGCTGCCCCATCCACTTTCTTCAAACATGTGGTGTTTATTGAGGAAATACTCTGATCCTGTTTTTATGGGGGGTTTGTAATATAGTACATTGTTGTTATCTATAGTTGTACTTTTCAGCAACACAAAAATTTCTATCTAAATTTAACTTTGAACCTGTTGATTATCATTTTCCTGTTCCTCCATCTCCCTCAAAATCCAACTGAAAAAAATTAACTTTATTTTTCAATAGTTTGACATTTTCAAACAAAAATCAAGAAAAATATAGTACGTACTTACCCAAATTCTTTATTATTATTATTATTATTATTATTTTCTTTATTTACATTTCAAATGCTATCCCGAAAGTTCCCTATACCCCCTGCCCCTGCTCCCCTACCCACCCACTCCCACTACTTGGCCCTGGCCTTCCCCTGTGCTGGGTCATATAAAGTTTGCAAGACCAAGGGGCCTCTCTTCCCAATGATGGCCAATTAGGCCATCTTCTGCTACATATGCAGCTAGAGACACGAGCTCAAGGGTTACTGGTTAGTTCATATTGTTGTTCCACCTACAGGGTTGCATCCCCCTTCAGTTCTTTGGGTACTTCCTCTAACTCCTCCATTGGGGGCCCTGTGTTCCATCCAATAGCTGACTGTGAGCATCCACTTCAGTGTTTGCCAGGCACTGGCATAGCCTCACAAGAGACCGCTATATCAGGGTCCCTTCAGAAGAATCCTGCTGGCATGTGCATTAATATCTGGGTTTGGTGACTGATGATGGGATGGATTCCCGGATGGGGTAGTCTCTGGATAGTCCATCCTTTCATCTTAGCTCTAAATTTTGTCTCTGTACCTATATCTTTTCATGGGTATTTTGTTCCTTATTCTAAGGAGGAATGAAGTATCCACATGATACTTACCCAAATTCTTACATCCCTGTAATAACAGTTTATATCATATTTATAAATTTTAGATTATACACCTTATATTTCTGATGAATATGTCATAAATAATTAACCAGTTTATTACTTAATAAAATTAATGATCTCTTCATATCTTCTTACTTTTCACAGATTTTTTTTGTTCTGTACTACATTTGTAATATATACAGAATGAAGTAATATCAAAGATTTGTGCAACCATAGATTTTTTTATAAAGGAAACGTGCCCAGAATGTGTTGATAAAACAAACAATAAAAACTTTTCTTCTAGAGTATTCCAAATGGTCCTGCGAACACTATGACACAATCAAATTACCACCATCAAAACTGTAACATTGTTAAATCAAAATCCAACCCAGCAACTCCTCCAAGGCAAAGATGCCAATGGCATCGTCTAAAATGTATGTTTCCTTCTCAGGTCAGGATGATTCTGAAATGAGGAGTTTTACACCCTGGCCCATATGCAGCACATTATCTATCTATCTATCTATCTATCTATCTATCTATCTATCTATCTATCTATCTATATACATGCAAGGAAGTGCATATACTTCCTTGCTGATCTTTATGGGGCTCCAAGCTCAGCTGGTGTGGAGTGAAGGACTCCAGTCTTCCTCACATTAGAGACCCTGCTTTCTGAATACCAAAGGAAGGTCAACAACTGAAAACTGAACTCATCCTTTTCTCCCAAACCAAGTAGTTGGGGAATTTTTCTCTCAGTAATATCAAATTGTATATTTCCAAGTCCATCTGTATTTTTCTCTGCCTACTCACAAATCTGATTATGTATGGGGGTGTCAATTTAAAGTCTCCTGGATCTGCTGTATGTACTTGTAAAAATCTCACTGCGTTATTCTTCACATTGCACCCTCATCCCACAAACATCAGAACCAGCCAATCAGCACCCCTGTTTAGAGCCTCAGCTTCATCACAAGCCCCTCCCTTCTTACCACCATCATCAACAGCTGTTGCTTTCTGTGGTTATTGCCTTTGCACACCTCAGAGAATAGCAACATTGCCATTTTTTCTTTTTCTCTTTCTTTCTTTCTTTCTTTCTTTCTTTCTTTCTTTCTTTCTTTTTTCTTTTTGCTTTTTTTTTTTTTTTGGCTATTTGGATATTTCAGCATTCCTGAACTTTATCCAACTAAATGCCAATAACACCTCCCTACTATGTTATGATAACCAAGACACTGGTCCCTAGGGTGGCAAAATCTCGCTGGTTGAAAACCAAGACCTCAGATTTTATTTTTCATTGCCTATTTTTTAAAACCCAATTGGCAGTTCTTTGTATTAACTCTCTGTTCAAACAACTGCTATGGTGTCTGCCATTTCAAGACCTCATCAGAGCTCTGTGCTTACACCTGCATTTGCCTGTCTATCACATTTAGGTCTTTTTAGAGGCCCTAGGATCATGCATACTCTCTTCCTAAACCATGACGCTGCCTTCAGTGTTTCTACAATACAATCCTTTTTGATCACTATCCCCCACTGCTAACTTATTGTAATCCTCACTATGTTTTCTTTAACGTAGTTGTGAGCATCCCCCAAAGAAATTCTGGCCTCTAATTTGGTCATTAAAGCCTCCAAGAAAAATGAGTTTTCTATAATTCTACAGATACCAATTACTATGGTTCATGGGACAGCTGCTTTATCTTACCTGAGCTTTAGGTTTCTTCTATGTCAGATAATAGTTTACACCACATATTGAGGCTGTTAGATTATATAGAAGCAACAATCAGACAACTATATTGCTGTCATTATGGTTTCCATCTTTACTGATGTATACTGTCTTTTGTACAAATTAAGGTCTTAGTAAATTTTATTTTGTGCAACAGGGATTTCTGTTTCTTTCATCCTAACAAGTTAACGGTGTTTGGCTGGACACATGGCCAGGAATATAACAGGACATACCTCACCTACATAAACAGGCATAACTCTTTCAGACAACTGGATGCAAGATGGACCTTCGGCTTGATCCTATAAGATGAAAGATTTTACATTTTTTCTTTCTTCTCCTTCCTGTTGCTGACATGTCTATGTCATGATCACCAACTAGAATTATCAACTTGAATGACAATATGGAAGTCATGCATTGAGGCTGCAGGTCAAAAAGCAACACAGGGGTCATGTTCTCAGCACTATAGAACTACTATAGAGACTAAGACCCCTCCCACCACCACCCCTACCCACATGCAAGCTAGATTCTATGTGACAGAAATGAATAACTGTTTTATTTTAGGTCCCAAACCACTTTGAAGCTTTTATTGTGAATCTCTTCATTGCAGCAGCCTACTAATAATCATAACTAACAATTTAACTTTATTATATGAATATTTTATAGTTTAGCCACAGCTTGTCATATTTTAAAGCAGTGTGTGTGTGTATGTGTGTGTGTGTGTTTGTGTACATGTGTGTTTGTATTTAAGGACTGGAAATTTAAAAAAAATAATGATGCACAGGATCAGAAACTGGACTGCTCTCTCCACAGTAGTCAGAAATATAGCAATGCCTGCTCCATCCTAGGATACTAATTTTAATTATAAATGGTTTTCTCAACATCGCCCCATCTACTCTGTCTATGTGTACACTGTCCCCTTTCACCTTTTATTTCAATCAATGAGATTTCTTCTTCCAACAAAGTTGAGTGAAATGTAAATACTGAGCTTAGTTATGTCAACATCACACAGAAAACAAAGACACTCAAGGATGTAAGGGGCCACACAACTCTTCCTTAAAGGAGAAATTCTAGGCTAAATTAAACCAAACAAAGTAAAAGCAAAGTATGAAGTCTGGCCCAGAGTAGAAGTAGATGATGACAAATACACATGAGGGTAAAATAGAGTTAAATTCTCTGCAGAGAGTTATGGCCTCTCACTGTATGTGTGGATTTTTACAATAGGGCAATGTTTTTGTGTTTGGACAATGAAATTCCCTCTGGGATCTACCCATTCATCTAATTTAATAGGCATTCATTGATCATGAATGGGCATCTTTGTGGACAGGCTTAAAGCATAATGCCAAGTTTTAGTCAAAACCATCTCTCCAGATTTCTTCCTTCTTTCTAAATTTGTCCAGAGTAGGCAAAAAAAAAGCACAAAATCACTTTCTTTGTGTGACCACTTCAGACCCACACTTATTGGTGCCACGTACACTCAGGCCAACTCCAACCACTGATTTAATTGGTATTTAAATAGTCATAGAAAACCCAGAGACATCAGGGTTCACTTACAAAAACAGTGATGCTTCAAATTTCACACTATACATTCTAAGTGATGTTCTACTTTCTGATCAGCTACATTTTTGACACAGAACATAATAAACTGATTTTTCAAAACCTCATGGCATGTAAATATTCAAATATAACATCCGTTTTAGCTGACATGGAACTAGAAGCACAAAGAGGTAAATCAAGTATACTAATGTTGGAATGGGCTAATATATGGTCAAGATTGCAGAAATCAGGACCCTAATTGTCTCTACAGGGCACTTCCCTCTAGTTTCTACTCAATAGCATTGAAAATCATCACTAACATGTTGAATTATTTCAAATTATATGTTCTTTGTTATGAAAAATAATAAAACATTGTAGTATTGTGTAATCAAGAAAAGTCACACTTGGCAAAGGGAAAGTTGCAGACTGGGGATCCACTAATCTACACTGTAGTCATAACTCTGACAGTGGTTTACTGTTGACTTAGGTAATCTGGGCCATTTAAAAGTGAAAGGGTTCAGGGACTGAAAAACATTCCCAAGGGTATCAAACAGCACTTAGTTCTATAATTCTATAATGGGTAAAGAGATCCCTGAATATCCTGACTTTGCTTGGCAGTTTGAACTGGTTTATCCATAAGCAGGATCTTTCTTATTTTCCCATCATCATACTACCTGCTGATAAGATATTTTAAAAAGTGTAGGAACAGAAAACCATCCCAACCAAATGAGTGCCTCATTAGTAATGTCTTACACCTGAAACTCCCACACCAAAACCTAAGCCAAGAGCCAGGAAGTGCAGTCCTAACCGAGCTCAGATCCCCCTTCTAAGAATTACAAGCAAACCCAGTCTATTCGTTGCTTCCTAGAGGCATACATAATTCCCTAACCCTTCCAGGTGTGTCCAGACAATGGTACAAGACAACCGTGAATGCAGCCCAACAGATCAGAAGATGACAATGTCATACTGAAAGGCCCAATGTTTAGTCACTGTTGCGAGACATTTGCTGATGTGTCAGTATCCTTTGTTTCTATCCTCTGAAATCTTACTTTTTCCTTCAGGGCTCAACAACTCCTGTGTAGCACAGCAGCTGCCCACTCTTACTTCTGTTTGATCCATAACCCCTTGGCATGTAACTTCGGTGAATACCCACTATCCAAACTAGATCAAAGGTTATTCCCTACAGGAAGTATGACAGACCTATTTTTATACCTAGTGTGATAGCCTACACATAGCAGGTGCTCAATAAATATTTGCTGTTGATTATGACAATGGTTCCTAGGGATGACAAAGGGAAGAAAATATGAGAAGAAGTTATTGGTTAAGAGAGAATGCAACCATAAAGAGGGGACATAATATGATCTGACAGTAGAATTGGATAAGGGTAATAATAGAAATGGTGATAAATTGCATTTATTTGTTTCTCATCACCTTAATGTATAATTTTGCAAAATTTCCTAAAATCTAGAAGACATTTTTATTATACAAAATGAGTTACTGACAACCTGAGAATAAGGAATCACATATGGATTGATAATAAATTTATAAATGCATTCCTGGTAACTTTTACTGAAAATTTTCAAGTATTTATAAAATAAATTTTCCATCTGGTTTTGCTGCTGAGCAGGTCTTCCTTCCACAAGTCAGGGGCCTCTTTCTTACCATAGACTTGGGAGTGGAGAGGCTGAGAGCACATAGTCTGTTTTATTTGCTCTTATGTGAGTAGTCACATTGTCTAGCTATTTCAGAACTTCTCTCTGTTCAGATATAAATACTTCCTAAAACACAAACTTTTAAGAGGTCCAGTTATTTTCTTGGGTTAACTTTTCCCATCTAATGAAATGACAGCAGCTTCCAGTTATTGGGAGGAATTTGGCATGGTGGTTCCCGACTCAGACAGTCTCCTTAGAAACTCGGAGACACATACGCAGACATATCTCACGGAGATTCGCATGCTATTGTTTAAGAGGGGCGTATGTGCATATGCTGTGTCTAATGTCCCAGGTGACTGTGGTGAGTGGCACGTTTAGCAGAGAACGGTCTGGATCACGTTAATTCTATTTCTCAGGCACTCTAGTTTCCTTAGATTTGACTCTCAAAGGGAATCCTCATTGAATTACCCAACTATGAGGCTAAATTCACTCACTCCCTGTCACAGAAACATTCACAAGGGTGGTTCTATGGACATTCTCCTAGCTGGCAAATTGGTAATGTTTAAGATCTACTAATGAGCATGAATTGGGGAGAATCTTGCTTCAGCGAGGCACAAGACATTTAGAGGCCATCTTGCAGGCATCCCATAGACAGATAGGTGAAAGATATAACTCCCTGCTTTCATGACTCTTAAGCTTCACAAATTATAACTTACATTGACATTTGTATCCATAAAGAAACATAGGTGAAATGGAATCTCTGAGAACCAGCCCACTCTAGTTATTAGAGCATCCCTGGTTGCTCTAATGAGGATACAGTGTGTAGAGAAGACTGAACCATTGTGGAGCAAGTGCAACAAGCACTGTGCTATGAAAAGCCGCTTGAGGGGAAGCTTGCTATCAAGCACACCTACTCTCCGAGCCTTTCTTCTCATAGCGGATTCCAGCAAGATGCTCTGTCTAAAATCCCTCCCATCTTCCTCAAGGAAACATCATTTTCACCAATCTACCAAAGTGCAGATAAGAATTTAGTGAAATGATCTCTAAAATGCCTCATCCAGCTACTGAATAGCTAACCAACAAGACTTAGTTTCCTTCAGGGAGAAATTCACTGACTTGTTTTTCAGTTTCAACCAGCAGTAGAATCTATTTTATAAATAGCCAAACAAACTTTAAATCAAGCTACATAAGACTTTTTTAAAAATCCAAACTATACGTATTTCTTTGCTTTGCAATTTGTTCATCAGTTAAGCACCCTGAATTCATTTACCTGCTATCTTCCATGCAATGGAGAAAGAACCTCAACCTCTCACTGTTTGTAACCATTTCATTTCCCCACTAAGTGCAATTCACCAAAACCTTCAAAATTAAAAGTTTTGGCTTTTCATACATGGGTTAAATTCAAAGATGTCACCATTGAAATGATTCTGAACAACATGTAATCAAAACTTAGAGCATACAGTTACAGAGAACTCAACATGATTATAGGACACTAGAAAAGGTCATCCAAAGCTTTAACATGCCCAAGTAAAAAGCAAAAGCACGTGTTTCCATGCTGGAGTTTTCAATGTTATTGGGACTTTTTTTGCTATAGATTATTGGAAATATGTATGTAGTAAATCTTTATACAGTTTGAAAATTCTAAGAGTTAATGAAATGGTGTGTATGGACAAAACTATATAAAAATTTTGACCTTGCAACTCAATTTTTACAAAGTGATAATCAGAGGAGTGGTTTACATGATCTGACTTATATCTTGTGAGATGTACTGTGTGGAAGACAGAGATTGAAAGCTGCTATCTTCTTTGGTCATTATAACAGTGGTAAAATGTTATCCTTGGTAGACTCTCAGCTTACTTAGATATAATGATGTGTTCTAAACCCACCCTACCCAATTCAAGTTAAGTTTGTACCACAGACTTCTTAGGTAAGATGGATTTTCTAAATGTCTAAAGGTTTATTTTATTTTTATTAATTTAAATTATAAGTATGTGTAAATGCTGGAGTGGGGGGGGGTGAATTGTACATTCACATGAGTTAACAGGGCCAGAGGCACTGCATCCTCCTTTTCTAGGGTTACAGATAGTTTTAAGCCACCCAGAATGCTGGGAACAGGCAAATCATCTCAGGTCTTCTGCAAGGGTAGTATGTGGCTACACTGCTGGCATCTCCCAAAGCTCCAATTGATTTAGAATGACTCTGCCCTCTACCAACAAGTGTAACTCCACTATAGCCAAAGCAAACAATACCACCCATGAGTTTGAATTTTCAACCACATCTACAACTGCCACATTTACAATTCTGTTGAATATTTCAACTTCAACTGAATTAATTTTCACTTTTCCTTTTATACCCAGAGTGGATAAATAACCAACTGATTTTTTTTCCCTACTTGAATCAACTGAGAGCAGAGCCATTAAATATTTATAAAATTCTGCTGCTAACAGAATTAACACATTAATAGTTCTAGCTTCACATTTTGCACATGAGATAATGAAAAGAACAAGCTAAGCTACTTTGAGTGAACAGCTATTACTCCAAGAGAGAAGGCAGGTTCCACAGAGTAACCTCCAAGCGCTTTCTGTAGCTGCTTGTATGACATCATCTCGAAGCCCCCCCCCCCCCCCCCGTCTTCTGAAATAACTGCTCACTTCTCGGTTCATTTCTGATGCTGCATCATTACATTTGTGTCTTGGATTTGTGTATGTGCAGATGGTTTCTGGTACCATTGCAATCCACTCAGCAGATAGCAAATATCAATAAATATTTTGTATGTCTCCCCCCCCTAATTTTCAGTCACTAGAAAAGTGAAAGAGTCCATGAAAATTGCTTTCAGGTCATGAGTAGTAGCTCAATGACAATCCTAGTACTTGGGAGGCTAAGGCAGAGAATGAATGCAAGTTTGAGGCTACATAGAGAATTTCAAGTTCATGGTAGACTGGGCCATAAAGTGAGATCACATCTAAAAAAAGAAAGAAAGAAAGAAAGAAAGAAAGAAAGAAAGAAAGAAAGAAAGAAAGAAAGAAAGAAAGAAAGAAAGAAAGAAGGAAGGAAGGAAGGAAGGAAGGAAAGAAAGAAAGAAAGAAAGAAAGAAAGAAAGAAAGAAAGAAAGAAAGAAAGAAAGAAAGAAAGAAAGAAAGAAAGAGGAAAAAGAAGAGAGAAGCTTTTAAAGCTCATTGGTGTGTGGCAGGCTTATTTAAAATATTTAGTGTTAAAAACAAAAAGTGAGGTAGATGAAACTCAGACTTTTGCATTGTCTAAATTGGTACTCCCATGACATTGGAACAAGATTTGCAAGTTTTAAAATGAGTCTTAAGTATGAGCATGACTGACATTCTCTGCCTCTGTCTCTCTCTCTCTGTCTCTCTCTCTCTGTCTCTCTCTCTCTTTCTCTCTCCTTTCCTCCTTCCCTCCCTCCTTCCCTCTCCTTCTCCCTCTCCCTCTCTCTGTCTCTCTCTACCTCTCTGTCTCTCTGTGTGTTTGTGTTTATGTCTGTAAATTAAAAACTAAAAACATAAACAATGGCTGTGACTGTGAACCATCCAGGCTCTAGGAGGTCTTCTCTACTATCTCTCAAATAATTGTAAGGGAATACGACAAGTGCTCAGCTGTAGTTTATATCTTCAGGAAATAACAAAATCAGCACACTAGAACTTTAGACCATTTGGAGTAAGATTGATATACACCATCTCAGAATTCCCCACACTCTATCTTATCTGTACCTAATATATAGTTTACTAAGGCCCAGCAAATTTGTAGCCTGTTGGCTTTGTGCATCTTAAATACTTGGGTCACAGGTCAGCTGACTGGAAAAATCAAGTGTCCAGCAGGGACAGCTGAGCCATGCACTTCCTCTATTGAAACCACACAGCCTTTAGCACACAGCCTTTAGCACACAGCCTTTAGCACATAGCCTTTAGCACACAGCCTTTAGCACATAGCCTTTAGCACTGCCCATTCACTCATACCCTGGAAGGCTGGCATTTATGAAAGATCAGGAAAGGCTGGGAAAACAGAAGCAAGTAATCACTTTTTATCCTTCAGCTTCACTCGTTAGAGACAGGATCTAGCTCACTGCATTGGCAGCTCACATCTCTGAGGGAGGTCATGTACAAGTCAATATAATTTATTCTTTAAAGAACATTGATGACAATTGTTTAAAAATAAATAAATACATCAGGAAAAAAATCCAAGACATGGGCACATAACAGGATTGTCCTTGGAAAGCCATGATGAATAGGAAATTTCTGCACACAGACAAACATGAAGAGAAATATATAGAACGTTAGTCCTTAAAAGGAAATATGCTAAGCTCTATGTGTCAAGGAGAGAAGGAGTGAATACAGATTTGGGTTTTCTTTTTAATTATCATTAGTGGTTTATTTATTTATTTTGTATTCACCTTTACATCCTGATCACTGCCCCCTTCCTGGACAACCCCTCCCTGAGTCCTGCCCCCACATCCCTCTCTCCTCCTCTAATCAAGTGAGGACCCCTCTGGGTATCCCCCACCCTGGCACTTCAAGTCTCTGGGAAGCCAGGCACTTTCTCTCCCACTGAGGCCAGACAAGGCAGCCCAGCTAGAAGAACATAGCCCTCAGCTCTCAGCTTTTGGGATCAGTTGTTTGAAACCCACATGAGGACAAAGCTGGACATCTGTTTCATTTGTGTGGGGAGGTCTAGGTGAAGCCTCTGGTTTTTTTTTTTGTTTGTTTGTTTTGTTTTGTTTTGTTTTGTTTTGTTTTGGTTGGTGGTTCATTCTCTGAGATCCCCAAGGGTCCATGTTAGCTGATTCTATTGGTTTTCCTGTAGAGTTTCCATGCCCTTAGGGGCTGAAATCCTTCCTCTTTTTCTTTCATACTGAAAGGAGCAGATCACTATAGGTCTTTGAGAAGTGAATTATTTTCATACTCTATAGGAAGATATTATCATCCAGAAGTATTAAAAATATGTCCTTCACTTGTCATGTGGTATTGAACAAGATGGCATTTTCCAAACAAAATAACGATATGCTCATATATTAGTCACTTAATAGCATTATGAAAGAAATGTACCAAACATTAGTCAAACTCCTCTTAATGGCACAGCAAATCATTCCAGTGCAACAGTTTGTTCCTAAAATGATGGACTATTTTGCATGTTTTCCCCCTATAAAATTCTAAGGTAGGGTCAGAGTTTTTGCTTTGAATGCTGTTATCCACACAGTCCTGGACTACCACACTCTACATAAACATCAAAACTAGGTTTGGAAATAGTGCTTTATTACCTATAAAAAGAAATAGCTATTTTTATTTTTTGCTAATCTTTTTTTATTATTATTCCATATTTTCTTCATTTACATTTCAAATGCTATCCCGAAAGTCCCCTATACCCTCCCCTCTCCCTGCTCCCCAAC
>NC_034595.1:37625917-37641974 GCF_900095145.1 Mus pahari | reverse complement strand
TTGGTGGCTGTTTATGGGATGGATCCCTGGGTGGGACAGTCTCTGGATGATCCTTCCCTTAGTCTCAGCTCCAAGCTTTGTCTCTATAACTCCCTCCATGGGTATTTTGTTCCCCATTCTAAGGAGGAACGAAGTAGTCACACTTTGGTTTTCCTTCTTCTTGAGTTTCACATGTTTTGAAAATTGTATCTTTGGTATTCTGAGCTTCTGGGCTAATATCCACTTATCAATGAGTGCATATCCTGTGTGTTCTTTTGTGATTGGGTTACTGCACTCAGGATGATATCCTCCAGATCCATCCATTTGCCTAAGAATTTCATAAATTTATTGTTTTTAATAATTGAGTATTACTCCATTGTGTAAATGTAGCACATTTTCTGTATCAAAAGAAAGCTTATAGAAGGCAGTTCTCTTGTTTTTTTAAATCATGTGTTCGCAACTGTGGGCTCACCGTCAGAAATTGGTAAATGTTGCATAATGTCTTTTCTGTCATGTTTCCTTCTTACAGAGAAGTGAAACTAACACACACTCTGCACCTTGCTGATGGGCACGTTATATTTATTATCGACCCAATCTCTTGAACGCTCCACATGAAAGCTTGGTGGTATGTTGTTCCAAGTCAGATGGAGAGGAAAGCTAGTGGAACTGGGCTGTAACCCAAGTCAGGCTTTCTGAACCTAACACTATTTTCCCCAGCCATGCTAATTCATATAGCTGACTTCTCTATTTTCTGTCTTGTCTATAGTCCCACTTGGAAATCTTGCATGCATAATACTAACTATAAAAGTTTTAATATCAAATTGCCATTAGGTTGAAAACTTATGATTGCCAATGTCTTTAGTGCTTTCAAAATCAGACATTGATTTAGAATGAAAAAAAAAAGTTTTTGCAAACTGATCTTTCTGGGAGATTGGGCCTTCTTGATTTCCTAATTAATTGAAATGCTGGCAGGAATGGTTCTGGCTTGGCTTTGGAATGTATAGAGAAGTGACTACTTTATGATCCCCAGAGGCCCAGAAATGGGTACTGGCCAAAACTGCCACTTTGAAACATCCCCAATCCACTGCTCTGATTAATAGTCAGATCTGTGTGAAGAACCCAGGAGTCTCCCTTGGACCCATAGCATAAGTTGGTGGTACACCTGGTGATGAGTATGGCTAACACTGTCAGTAATAGATAAACATAAAAATGATGTTCATAACGGCTACAGTGAGAGGTTGAGTTAGGAAATGTCAATGGTATCCATGGAGACTGCCTCTTGTGGGCAAGGTTTAAATCCCAGGCCTCCCAGTGATCTTTGGCCATTTTGTATCATAAAATAAAATAAATAAATAAAAATTAAAAAACTTCATCATCCAGAAATACTTCAGATTCATGATATATACAGTAGGCTAGACAAAACCAAAAGTGGAGCCAGACTGTGCTGCCTGAGGACTATTTTCCTGGAGAACTTGTCTTTTTTTAACTGTGTGCTCTTCACTACTGAGTCAACCCTGCAATTGAAGAGCACACCTGGAATTTGTAGAGGATCTAGGTTCAGTTACTATAGCCCACATCGTGGCTCACAATCTTAATTCCAGTTCTAAGGGATCTAACCCACTCTTGACCTCTGCGAGAGTCAAACACATATGTTGCACATATATACCTGCAAGAAAAGCACTCATAACCATTAAAAATAAACAGATACATCATTTGAAAACCATGAGAACAGAATACAACTTAAAGAAGAGAAGGGGTACAGAACAATCAAAAGACTAGGAGAGGAGAATGCGAGCCCTCACCTGGAGTTCTAGCTTTTGCTTTGAGAAAGGAGCTGAGGGACAGGAAATACAAGGAGTGAAGGTACAGAGCTGCAGAGGAAAGCTGGAGAAAGGTGCTGTAGAAGTCAGAAGAAGAAAGTAAGCAGTGAAAACATATTGAATGACTACTTAAAGGCTTATATGTAGGATGTACAACTACACAAGAGGTCTCTGCCCTCAGAAGGACTTAAGCAATGGATGGGCTCAAAAGTTCCAAACAGTAGATGCTTACTTATCATAGAACACCACTTGAGTGGCCGATGAGCTTAAAAAAGATAACTGAGGACTGGATATGAAACATGGTTGTCTAATAGTTCCGAACTAGGACACCAAGCTGAGCGGTTGTTCGCACTCTCATTCAGTCATGAATCTAATCTTGAAACCTGGAAACACCCCCATCTTTTCACCATAAATAAGTATTCCTGCTTAGACTTTCAACAACCAGAGGGTCTTCACAATGGAGAATTGTGCTATTCATAAAATTTCATTTGCAACATTATAGCTTTAAAAAGCCATTTATTTTTAATTGAAAAAACTTTATATTCGTGGTATACACCATGATATTTAGATCTATGTATACAGTGTTCAGTGATTAAATCAAACTAATCCAATTAACATATAATTAAATCAGATACTTATCATCTATTTAGGCCTAGATATAAGTGTTTTACTAAAATGGAATAATAAAATTATACTTTGCTATCTGAACTTGTTTTAGCTCATTTCAAGGTTCCAGACAACTCAATCTGAAAGACTACTACTGATTTTGCAAAGCAATTCATATTTGTCCTCAATGTTGAGGATTAGGAGAAAAATGTAGACACCTACTAACCCCAAGCTATAGGGCAATAATAATGAAGTACTTTTTATACAATATTAAAACAACATTATCGCTTTGTGCTGAATTCATAAGGCTGCTTTTTTTGAACACTTGAATAGTAAGAGCACTTACTATTATTCTCAAACAAACAACAGTGCTATTTGTGTTCCCACACTTGAAAATGAAGCTGCACACTATTTAAAAGTATTTGACCAATTTAAGATGTAACCAGATAAAAATGATAATTAAGAAAAAAGAGAGATAAAGGGAGATTGGAATCACCATCAGAGGATAGGAAACATTTAAACACTTACAAAGAAAACGCATATAATTGAATGTTTCACCAGAAGAAAGTAATTTCATTTTTCTTCCTGTGACAGTTTAATAGACTGAAATTCTCGAGCAATTTAGTTTTATCGAGCTATTTTCTCCTGAAGTCTCCACATCATTACACATTGTCTAAATCATTTAGCAAATTTAATACTTGCTTTCACTCTAGTAAAACTGTCCTCAGGCTTTCTTCTGAGTTTATTCTTAAATTCTTTTATTAACAAGACTAAGAGCCCTGAGAAAGGAATCTCAAATTCCCATTAACATGTGACTGTACAGGTAGGTGGGCTCCCCAACATTTCCTGCCTCAACTATGCTGTATGTCTTTGGGGTGTTAAGCCTGTTAACTTTGTAAGCAGCTCAGCTTCATGCCCCCTCTTTGTGCATGGATACTCTGATAAGTATTGTGATAAGCTTGCTGTTCCTGAACTTGACTTACACTTGTAGAAATCAAGTTCCATGTGTGTTTGGCTTTGGTTACATAAACATGTATCTTCTGCTGCAAATAACTGTTGTATCTATGGTAGGACCGGGAAGGGATAGGAAAAGGGACCATACTTCTTTGAGGATTTGATTTAGATTTTTCACTCTGCTTCCTCGGTCAGTGGTGGTGGGTGGGTATGGGAAGGGCAGCCAGCAGGGCAAAAATGCTAAGTGGACATCCCTCGGCAGAGCAGAGCAGCTCTAAAGAGAAAGGGAAGGGAGCAGGATACAGAGGTTGTTAGCGCCTCCCATCCTCAGATATAAACTAAATTTGAGGCTTCTCTACCACAGCTCCATTCCCCAAGCTCTTCTTATTTTACTCTCAGGCTGTCCCCTCACGAGGTTCTCTAAGTCAGCATCCTCGAATGCAATGTATAGCTCAGCCAGGCCTGGAACTGAAATAGTCTAGTCTCGGCCTCTTGGAGTAGCTGAGACTGTAGAATGGCATTACCCAGCTTGATGTTCCTTTTGCTTTCTGAGGCCCCTAAGTGCTGTATCTCTCCATGGCCATTGCACTGACAACTGTTAACTTCCTTGGAGCTAATGGGAAGAGGGAGAGTTGGTCTTCAAATACTCTCCACCTTCTTTGAGATTGGCTTTCCCATGTATAATAGAAAAGATACTGAAACAGGCCTCACTCTCTAAGGAGGCGATGAGTTCACAGGCAAGTGTTAGAGGGTCTCTAGGTTTTAGGGAAACAGGAGGAAAAGCAGAACAAGTGGGTTTCTTGCCTTTTAATCGTCCCTTCCTTTACCAACGCCCTTTATCATCTCTGAGGGAGCTTTAGCCGTTCCTGGGAACATTCTTCAGAAATATCCCTGGTGGCCACCTCTGACTTATTCATTAATACCAAGCCAGTTCCTGATTACAGTCTGTCAGAGTGTTTATTATCTTCTTGTTTTAAGAGACAGGAAAGATAGGAATGTTCCAGTCTTGACGTGAGGCGCCACGTCTGCCGTAAGCTTAAAATAGTACACAAATGGCCTAATAATTGCCTGGCCTGGTTAAGCAGGCAATAAGAAGGCCCAGATAGATGAGGAGATGGCTATCTTCTTTCAAACAGGACCCTCTGAGAAGTTACATAACTAACTTTTTAATCTACCACCAGCAGTTCCGAGAACTTGCCAACCATTGTTTTCTAGCTGGACAAAGAACTTAGGCTCGCCATGTGGAAACGTGACAACAACCACCTATCTTATAAACATGAGATTTAAGAACAGACACTTCTGTTTCAATAACAACCTTAAATTCTAAACCTGCTATGATTCGCAACATTAATGCAGCTTTCAAAAGGAAAGAAAAAGCAATGTCCAGGCAATCAAAAATCTTAGGAAGGTCCAGAAGGGAATGTACAGCTGTAAGTGAGCATGGATCTATTTTGCTAAGGAGTCGCCACTTCTAAAGTGATTTGTTACAAACCACGTTTCAAAACCCACTACTCAGCAAGAGAGAAAAATGAAGTGTGGAGAGAGAAATTCACTGTGAACAAAGTAACTCTTGCCAAAAGTGTATATTAAGATTTCAGAAACCTGTAGCCAACTTAATCTGACTGTAGTACAGGCTTACAAAAGCTTCTCAAAGCACAGATTCCATGGCCCATCCCCAGACAGCCTGCTCCAGTGCACCTGCAATGGGACCCTAACGTGAGTATTTATTTTAACAAGATTTCAGGTAATACTGAATCAATTGTGTACAGATTCATTTGAGTGGCACTGGAATTAGCAAGGCTTGCTCACTCAGGCTTATCAGAACAAAAGAAAGATAGTACTGATGTTCTAGAGTCAGACACAGCCAAGCCTTCCACCGCTGAGGTACACACACTGCAAGATAGACATTAACACCTTTCCCCTTGATAATGACCCCATTTTTGTTTGTTTGTTTGTTTGTTTGTTTCCAATTTTTATTAGGTATTTTCTTCATTTACATTTCAAATGCTATCCCCAAAGTCCCCTATACCCTTCCCCCCTTGCTCCCCTACCTACCCACTCTCACTTCTTGAACATGGTGTTCTCCTGTACTAGGGCATATAAAGTTTGCAAGACCAAGGGGCCTCTCTTCCCAATGATGGCCAACTAGGCCATCCTCTGCTATATATGCAGCTAGAGACACGAGCTCTGGGGGTGCTGGTTAGTTCATATTGTTGTTCCACCTATACGGTTGCAGACCCCTTCAGCTCCTTGGGTACTTTCTCTAACTTCTCCATTGGGGGCCCTGTGTTCCATCTAATAGCTGACTATGAGCATCCACTTCTGTGTTTGCCAGGTACTGGCATAGCCTCACAAGAGACATCTATATCAGGGTCCTTTCAACAAAATCTTGCTGGCATATGCAATAGTGTCTGCATTTGGTGGCTGATTATGGGATGGATCCCTGGGTGTGGCAGTCTCTGGATAGTCCATCCTTTCTTCTCAGCTCCAAACTTTGTCTCCTTCCATGCGTGTTTTGTTCCCAATTATAAGAAGGGGCGAAGTATCCACACTTTGGTCTTCATTCTTCTTGAATTTCATGTGTTTTGCAAAATGGAAGTAGAAACAACAAAGAAAGCCCTGTTTTTTTTTTTAAACCAAAGTGTTCACTTGCATAAAAGTAGCCAATCAAAACACAAAGAAATCTGATGATCAGTCCTCCCATCAAGGTAGATACATATTTCACAGCATCCCTCTATATCAGTAAACACCTATTCTTAGGAACTCAGGAAAGTAAATAAGCCAGTGATGAACATCTCTAAAACTTCCATAGTGTCACAGGTAAAGCCTGTTCTTACTAAAAGTTACATGTCCCTTGTTGGATACCAGTACCACTATGTGCATGGGTGCATACACACACATACACAAGCACCCCTCTTTTATAATGAGAAAGGGTACAAAAGTGGAGCTGTGCGCCTCTTCACTGGGCTGTCTACAAAACCTTGGTTTTATGGTAGCTTCTTGTACTAAAAGAGAAATAGGTAGCATAGAGAACTAACAAGGATTTTTGCCAAGTTCTTGAAAATAAAGGTATCACTTAGAAGTAATTACAGCCCTAAACCAAGGAATCCATGTGCCCTGCATATTGATATAAACTGACTTGTAGGACAGTGGAGATCCCATAGCGGTAACCTAGTGACTCTCCTCCTTCATAAGGTAGTATTCAGAGGGTCTGCATGTGAAGAGGCAAGGGTTATATGGGACGTATCTTGAACTCTCACTCAGTTTTGCTGTGCATTAAACTACTCTAAAGTAAAATCTCTTAAAATGTGTGTTTAATATAAACAAAAAGGTGACTGATGTGACGCTCCTCTCCATACAACCCAGAACCCCTCGGCAGCTACCCTTTGTGCCAAACGGTCACTTAACATGTTGCAGTCCACACTTCATTCATGTTGGAGACATTAGCATAAACATTAAAGGGAGGGAAGGGAGAGTCTGAGTATAGGACCTGGCTGATCATTTAAAACACACTTTCCCCCATGTATATAGGGGAAAAGTTCTTACTGAAAGTTCTCCCTATATAGTCAGTGCTTGGGGCCAGAGCTGCTCTGCAAGTCCCAGGTTATAGTGGAAAGCTAATCTGGGCTTTAAGCAAGGATAGCTTAAATCAAGGGGGCATGGAAAAATGGGTGCTATGTGCCTAGGAGCAGCTAAAAAAATACTATAAATTTTGCAAAGATATTCACTGTATTTTAAAGATGTCCAAAGAGCATGGAAGGGTAGTAGCCAAACACAAAACCATAAACTTCCCCCCAAATTTTATGGAGTTATTCAAGATCTTGTTGTAACATTTTGAGCATGAACAGCATTGTGTGGTGATCTTAAAGTTTAGACACACCTTCTTGACATTATTTTTCTCTTTTTATTTTTTAAAAAATATATTTTGTAATTAAATAAAATGTAGCATTACAGGGCATGGAATGTAATACCTAGTATTCCACTCTTCAGGAGGCTGAGGCAGGAGGATTGCCAGAGTACAAGGCAAGCCTTGGCTAAGCCTTGGCTACAGTTTTCTCTGACTTTTTCCTGACAGAACTGTGAGGATCCAAAGATCTCATCTTATACAATGTCCAGTCCCTTAAGTTCAAGTGCATCATCTGTGTGTGTCATTGTTGGAAGACCTCAATTTCTCTGAGTCCACTCTAACATAAGTCGCATCCTCTAGTCCACTCTAGCTAAGTCCCTTGCCACCTGGGATGCCTGCTGACATGGTTTAAAGACTAAGCCTTAAGTTTGCTGAAGCTCTTGACTGTTCTATAGTTTATGCTTGCTTAAAGTGTTTCTTAACATTATCATCTTTGCCACATACATAAGAACTGAAGAATTTTCAAAGCAATCACGTGTCGGTTGCCTTCTGTTTAATAGTTCTTCCCCAGTTTCTTTCACTCCTTTACGGTTAATATTCTCATGGAAACAAACCAGCATCTTCCACCCATAGCTTGCAACCCTCCCAGTGTGTCAGGAATGTTCTTCACTTCCTCTGTAACCACCTGCCACAGTGTTGCTAGGCTTCCTGCTATTACTGAAAAACTGAGCTGCAGCCTCCCAGTGACCAGTAATGGTCTCCTCCCTCATCTGCACTTAACACTCTTTGAAAAGCTCAAAAGTCTGTGGCCACTGCATTTCAAGTACATGAAGTAAGGCCCAACACTCCTAGAAATCCAATTCCTTTTAGTCTTTGACTATTTTCTGGTTCAAAATTCAACTCAATGCTTCCTTTGTTATTGGCAATACTCCTGCCTTTATTTACCAAAGTCTACATCTATGTTGATTCTTAACAATTTGTTCCCAAGCCGTGACTTTAAACAGTAACATCATGGGTTCTCTAGGTTGAGAATCTGAGTCCAGCTTTGCTGGGTGCTGTTAGTACCAGCATTCAAAAGAAACTGTGGTCAAGTTGATGGGTAGGCTGTAGTCTTACCCGAAGGCTCAGATAAAGGAAACGAGCAAGGAAATTAATTCTTGACTCACATCTGAGATTACATGGCAGGTTTTGGTCCCTACTACATGGACAGCTCTACATGGCAGCTAGATTCTTCCATAGGAACTCATCAGTGGAAGAACAAAGGCACACTCAAGAAGAAATCCAGTCTCAAATAATCTAATCTTGATGGCACTGTACAATCATATTCTGCTTAATATCCACCATGTTACATCTTATTAGAAGGAATTGATGATTAATCAGAAGACCCTGCATCTGAAAGGAAAAAGAATAAAATGAGTGTAAATGCTACAGAAAAGAATTATTGGTGATAATCATAAAGACGTCCTTCCACAATGTATTACAGTCTCTGTAAAGATTAAGTGAGTTAAAAATATAAAGATTGCAAAAAGTATTTATATACAATAAATCCATTGTGAATACATATTATACTACCATGTCTATGTTAAGTAGAAGACATCAAACATTCCAGAAACAGATGAAAAACTGTAAGCTTTGTGATATGCATAGCGTCTCTTTTACATATTAATTTTATATGTGCATTTGGGGGAATTTGATAGTTTTAAATCCTTTAAGAATGAAAAATTGATTCTCAACTGTAAGAAGTTTACCAAAAGAGCCCACAAGTCTTAGCTTGCTAATTTCAGTCATTAAGACACAAGTTTGAGGGCAACAAAGAAATGTCCATGTTGTACCATACATCACCCCATTGCTTGTGTATTGATGGGAGAGAGAGGGTGGCATCTAGCATGCCAGCAGTGCTTCAAATACCAGGGAAGGATGACCTCCCCCTTCCTATGAAAATGCCACAATTTTCCTTTGCCAAAACAATTTTAATAGATGCAAGTAGAGAAAGTGGATCACAGAATCTAAGAAGGAATCTAAAAAGCTGGGTAGAATTACCTAAGTTGATATGTAGCCAATTCATAGCTGCTGCATACAGGGAAAAATAATGTGATCTATTACACTCAAGAGAAAATTTGATCATGATTGTATGTTCAAGTCTAAGATACAATTTCCAGGAAAAAAAATGCATGTGGATCATATTGTTAGCTTGGATTCCAAGTCTTTTAAACTAGTAAGAGCTACCACAGATAGGAAGTTTCAACTGGTGGAAAATTGAGCCCTGACTTATTAATATACCTATCCAGTCAAACTTGAACACAGCTTTTCCAAACTAGATTCTCCAATATTATAAAATAAATCATCATGCTGTAGCTAAATAGGTATTTGAAGTGGGTCTACAAGAGCAGGCTATGCCTCCTGTTGGATATAGGAACATGGAAAACCGTGTTAGCATATACCTAATATTCAAAAGAAGTAATGTTTCCTCTATAATCACCTTACTCAATCTTTGTAGAGTATTGAACTTGGCAAGGGGCAACATGAACAAGGTATTAGGCATGAATGTTATTTCTAAACCATGTTCTATTAGTACTTCCTACATGGTACCTTGGTGGTAAAAACATATTCTTCTGAGTCCATGTCTTTGCTGAGCCAGAATGAGAAGATTTAAAATGGCAAATAATTAGAACCTTCCAGGGCAGAGGAGTATCCATGGCAGAAACCTACCACTCAACTAGTATGCAAATGCACATTTTTATCATCTCAAATTTATTGACAGATAATTTCCCTGTGAGTAAAAAAAATCTACTACAAAACACCTTTCACAGTTTATGAATACTGACTTGATACAAAATACAAATCTCTTAAATCCTCAGATCATATTCTTCTGGTGGTTCTCAAATTAGAGGTTAAATGTTCTACTCAGTTTCTGATGAAAATCATTAGGTATGGGGTTCACATTACATTTTGATGTAACATGGATTAATCACCTCAGGAAATGCCTTTATTCTGAAACATATTGCTCCTACAACTTTTATTCAATTTCATAACTATTTACTCTATGCCTAGAGTTGGAGAAGAGATTAGAAGCCAGAACTTTAGAAGGCCACATATATCAATCTCTACATCCATGCAATGTTCCTTTAAGAGTGTTAGGGAAAATATTCCAGGACCCTTGACCCCATGCTTCTGAGTATCATGTATAGGAAGTTACCCAAGTCATTCCCATTACACCCTACCATGTAAAACATTACTTTGTAGAAAGTTGGTTGATAATAAAAACCATGACAAGAGTTCCCCGTGTCTCCCAAGACAAAGAATCAAGTTCCAATGACTTTAATATCAAGACAGTGTGATGAAATTTGTTCATCTACTTAAGGTTCTGTAAGAATACCTATGAGCTAGTACTCTGGCAACCTAAATCCTAAAATCAAAGATTACTAACTCCATGTGTACCTCTACTAAAAATATGAAGCACCAACAAGAATTGGTAACTCTTCAGTATATATTTTGTGATTCTCTGATGTTTACTCTGTATCAGGAACAACCCTGACTCTCAAATCCTGGAAGAATTAAATAGATCTACATCAACACATAAATACTGTTTAGCTGGTATAAAAGGATACACAAAAATGACTAGATCTATCATAGTAGCTATAGAATGCTAACCATCCAATGACCGTGCATTTGGAGGAACATGTATGTTCTATAGGAAGGTTGGAGGCTACATATACAAATAGTCTTGTGTCCTGTCTATGCATCTGTGAGATTGTGGCCCAGGTCCATCCTTAACATAGTTCCAACTTGATTGATATGTTGCAGGACCTAGGGAATCTTTATTTTTGAGAAGTCATTGGTATTTTCAATAAGTGGCTTTGAATGAGAAAACCAAAATACCAGAGAAAGAATCTTCAGGGCAGTCAGCCCTTGTGTCATATTCTGCTCCATCAAAGCAAATACATTGAAATAATTACTGAAACATTGAAAGACCAAAACACCAATCCTAAATGAGAAGAACACCCACCACACCCACTGTACTAAGCCTAAAGACGATGGTGCAAGCAAAATAAGCCCTTAGACCACCATCAAGTCTGAAGAAATAGTACAAAACATACAAGTGATAGAAACAAGAAACCACGCTGCAACTGGGCATGACTGCATGCATATACAGACATATGTGGCACTTTTGTGTGGAGCTTTACACATCCAGAACCTAAAGTTTAATTCAAAGTTCATCAGGATATGTAGGTAGATAGTCACTTTCACATACCTCCCCATTTTCTTTCTCCAGAACCTTACTGTGGCCATTGACCATCCTTGTGTAGACTTTCCCAGGAGAAGTACACAGGGAGATAGATGCACACCTGGGTACCAGGCCCTGCTACTGCTCTTCTCTCAATCTTAATCCCCACTTTGATAAGTTAAGGATATTAGGAGCTACCACAATTGGTGACTGTGAGACTTTATCTCAGCAATGTGAATATTGCATATGCTCCATAGTGCATTGTTACCTCAGTTCTCATTACCATTCTCATACTGTCCATACCTACACTGCAGATCAGTTTTTTCATGATATCTCTTGATGCTCACTGAATTTGGATTTTCTCCATTGCAATTGTAAATAGAAAAGGAAGACTCCACAGAGTGAGTGATTTTCCACGAGCTGCATACACTCCAAGAAAGGACTCCGATCTCAGAGAAAATGGTTTGGATGCTTTTTTGGTCCAGCAACTGATGCCATACTAAATGATTCAGACTCAAGCTGTCATCAGCCTCCCCTGTCTTGGCCTCCATCTAATCCTTCTACAGGCAGTTCCCACTGATCCAACATGATCCTCCAGCATTAACAACTCGGCTTCGAAGCACAGTTAAAACACTTTGCAGTTTTCTGGTCTGTTCACTTGTACTCAACTTGCTTTGAAATCATTTTGGTTTTCAGTGCTTGAAGTATAAGCCCTCAATGAATTCCCCTTTCACTGGTATATTGTTTTAGTCTTTATTATTTTTTTCTTCCTGTTGTCAATATCACAATACCAAAGACTAGGTAAGCTATAAATAAAAGACATTTATTTCATCTTACTACTCTGGAGGCCCATGGCCATTGGACCACAGCTAATTCTTGCTGGTAGAAGACCAAGTGGTGGATGAGTGCTCTATTATGAAAGGTAAGAAACATGCATTGTGTGTTTCTGGTCTTTCTCCTTCTTATAAACCCACAAAGCATCAATTATGGATCTTCCAATGGAATCACCTCATCTAACTCTAATCATGTCCAACTCTGCAAAGACAGCTAACCTTCCAAGACTTTAAAAACTACATTTCTACCCATGTAATATTCCAACAAGGATTAAATATCAGTATAAATTTACAGATATGAATAATAAGTCTTACTTGATTTTATCACTGAAATAATTCAAAGTTCAGAGTATTTCAACAGATAAGTAAGTGTCCTTTAAGGATTATTACGAGTAAATAAGATTCACAGCTATGAAAGTCCTAGACAATCATGATTTCTGTTCTCTAACTATGCTCTGTTGTGACTGGAAATCCTACCTACAAGGCTGCTCACATAGGACTGGGATTTCAGTGGCATTTGTGTCCTTCAGGTCCAGTGTTCATCAGGACTGCATCTTCACTGCAGAGCACTTATGGCACTTAGAGTCCGTGCAGTGACTGCCATAAGGAGCAAGGTCCTGGGATTCAATAAAGACATTGTTCTACTTAATGAGCATTTATTGTGAGAATATGCAAAAGTTTGACCAGTGATGTTTCGCTCTGTTCTTGACTGTTGGTAATCTGTGGAAGGAAACAAGATGGAACCTTATAGGAACACAAACTTCCAAAGCCTAATGGGCAACCCTGCTCCTCACATTCAGACACATGCTCTATTTTCTAGTAGTTATAACGTAATTACAAATGACCTCAAATTTCATCTCTAATTCTTGGTGATTTTCTACACCTAGAACATAAATAACACTGCATCTAATAACTTTGTGTATCATGGGAAACCCATGCATTTATGAGGATATGAGTTGCTTAATGACAGATGGTGTTCTGGGGGAATTAATTTTAAGTGGCCTTTCATAGCATGAGCACCACAAAGTGTGCTAACACAGACTAAAATGGCAACTATGTCATAAATCCTAGTAGTCACTCAAGGCCACCATGGTGTAAAGACTACATCTCTGACTAACTGTCGCAAAGCAGGGCGTACGTTGACTGAATGCTAACCTTCCAAATCTTCCCTAGATAAACTAGCTCGTGGGATAAACTAGTCACAGGAAGTGACAGGGCACCATTTGATTTGATACAATATATTTTCAGATAGGGATGCTAGCTTAAATGCCACAAAGACAACTAATTGGGGCTTGTATTATTATTATTATTATTATTATTATTATTATTATTATTCCTATTAGTAGTAGTATTATTATCTGACTTGAGAACATTTTCATTTTAAGGTTTTGTTGATGAAATGGTTCTATTATTATACAAGTCTCTCATGAACTGGGGAGATGGCTCAGTCATTGGAGACTAAGCTAACAACCAAAATATAAAAAAAAAATGTGCTTCATTTAAAAATTTACAAAAATTTGTTTTTCAAATTTTTTGCTTAAACTATTTTATGCTTAAACCCATGCCTACATCTCTCATGCTATATACATATGAAGGATTATTATTGGTCAATCTCTGATGACCTCATAGTTCATATCCTAGACATAATATTTGGGATGTGAAATGCCACCCACAGTCTCATGTGTTTGGATGCTTGATCCCCAGCTGGTGGCACTGTCTGAGAGATTGTGGAGCCTTTAGGGTGTAATTGATGAACAATGGTCATTGTATCAGAGGTTGCAATTTATAGATTAGCTCTGGTTCTAGGATGAGACCCCTCTGCTTTCTTGCTATGAAGAGTAACCAGTCATCCCATGCTTCTACCTGTAGACATGCCCAGCACTGTGCTTTTGCTCCCATGAAAGACTGTATCACCTCAAACTGTGAGCACAAGTTATTCTACTTCGTTTAAGTTATTTCTGCCAGGTATTCTGAGAGTGACAAGAAAATAAGTAACACATGAATAAATTTCTTAAAACTTAATGAACACCTGGTTTGGTATTGGACAGGATTCTAAGTTCTACCTGGCTTAACCAAAAAATAAAGAATGCAGATAAATGAGAGGAGAGGGAGAGGGAGAGAGAGGGAGAGAGAGGGAGAGAGAGAGAGAGAGAGAGAGAGAGAGAGAGAGGGGGGGCATGTCCTACATGAATTGATATAATTATTAAAATCATCACCACTAGCATTTTTTTTCTTATTTTCCTTATCTGTAAATTTTGAAAAGTACTATTTTAGATGGTGTGATGATAGAATGAATCATTGCTAAATAATTGTTAAATAATACCTTTAAAATACTTAAAACTACAAAGGGACAGGGAAATAAAGAATTAAAGTATGTGCTACAACAGCTCCTATGTGTGTAAATTATGGTAGGAACAAAGTTAAAATGAAAAGAGATGATCACAGATTCAGATTTTAACTGCAAATACTTTTTTACAAATGCTTTTGGGCAAACTTTGTACTTATGCCTAAGTTTCCAGTCATGATTGGAAGAGCACAAAATATACAAGGAGGAGGGAACAGGTGATGCCTCCTGTTCATGATTTTTAATCAGCTACCCAAAAAGGTGCAGAGGGCTGAAATAGCCCAGAGAACTTTGGATGGTGTAGAAGAAGCCCATCTTCTTTTCTAATACTAGCCAAAAATCACAGATACCTGTAAGGATTCAAGATTGAGGCTCCTGCCATACTTCAGCAGTTCTCTACAAACGGCCCTGTGACTCTTCTCCTTCCTTGAGCTCTTAAACGCTTTCAATGGAAAGCAATGTTCACAGAAGAGACCTGGGTTTTGGAACTAGCCCAACACAGGGCAATGAGTGGAGGGAGATGCCCCTGACACAGGCTTGCCTGGGTGCTGATTCCAGACACAGCTAATGCTTCGCGAAAAGCCATTTTAGTGACTCAGTTTGCTGATCACTTGCCTAGAGGCCATGACCTAAGTGCATTGCTGGGTCCAAGTTCTCCAGATGTTCTTGATCCTATTTGGAATACACATGCCAGAAACCCTGGAAAGCAGCAGCCTTTTCAGAAAAGCAATTCTGACTTGGTGGTCAGATGGGAGCCATCTGTTGGACGCCACCACCCATCCCAAAGCCACCTTTCTTACTAGCTACAGGGGTACAGAGGTCAGATTTCTTGGGAAGACTCTTCTACAGTGGAATTATCTCTGGCAATCCTAGGTGACTAGTTGGGGATATGTTTAAACTGAGATCACCTGCAATTTTTGGATTTTTCCCCAGAGCAAGCTGTTTTTGTAGAAAAGAAGGAACCATCTTATTCTCATGGCTAAAGTTCTTAATTGAACTCTTTATACTATTTGTGTAATGTAGGCATTTTCTCTAGAATGGCCTCTTTGACTAAGAGAGAGCATTTTTCCAAAGCTCTACACCTAAAGCTCTCAATTGCTGTCACACCCTTGTAATACTAGGTTCCTTTCTCCAGATGACTCATGCGGTGCACTGTATTATGGAAAGTGCATTAGGCTAGACATTAAGAATATGGCTTCTGTGTTACTTAGCTGTTCTGGGGACATGGGGAGGCCACAGAAAGGATCCTTGTTAGCTGTTGGCTTCCCATATTTTAAAAAAAATGAAGGCAGGAGTTGCTTTGATATCTACTGCTCTGGGTTTTAAATGTTTTGTCATGTAGAATTCTATTCTTTGAAGAAGAAGAAGAAGAAGAAGAAGAAGAAGAAGAAGAAGAAGAAGAAGAAGAAGAAGAAGAAGAAGAAGAAGAAGAAGAAGAAGAAGAAGAAT
>NC_034595.1:37610050-37625337 GCF_900095145.1 Mus pahari | reverse complement strand
AAAAAAAAAAAAAAAAAAAGTCTTGGTAATTTTCAGCTCTATAGTTACCTTAGACTTTCCTCCATAGTTATAAAAGGACTTTTCTGGCACATCTGCTTTGTTCTAATATCTGACCTGAACTCTAGATGATCACTAAAGCATTTTAATCATATTTATATTATCATTTTAGATGTGTATGAGTTACATACACATGTCTATATGGGTTTGCATGTGTGCTTGTGCAAGTGCACATGCACATGTGTGGGTATTCATGTGGAAATTCTACATTGACTTCTGGTATCTTCTTGAATCACTCTTCATTTGGTTTATTGAAACATGGTCTCACTGTACCTAGAACCTGTCTATTTTGGCTAGTTTAGATGTCTAGCTTGCTGCCACGTGGATCGCCTGTCTCTGCCTCCTGGGTGTTGGGGTTACAGGCAGCTGCCACATCTACCTCCTTACTGTTATGTGAGTGCAGAGAATCCAACCCCCATTTCTCGTGCTTTCTAGACAAGCAGCATTCTTTTCCTTTGAGCCATTTCTCCAGTCCTATATCATTTTATGAGCAGTTTTTCCCTGTCTTCATTATTTTAGGATACAAACTGTGTCATCCATAAGATCTCAGAGAATTTTATAACTTGGAATTTTAGTTTCTACTTGTCTCAGTGTCCTTGTCTTCAAGAAACTAACCACCTAAAAATATAGATATAATATATTCAAATACAATGACCATATAAAATGTACAATCAAAATTAATAGTACAAATTAAAGCTGTGCCAAACTTAAGATTATCAGAGTGCATTGCAAAGTGGTCTTTGGCTTTGGTGGTTATATGAATACAGGTGTAAGACTGACTGAGTGGAACACGTCTAAGCCAGGGACTCAGGTTTGCCTTCATGGGTACTGTACCCACTCTGCTGGGGCTGTTTCCAGTCCTGAGGTGATGGAAGGAAGGCAGCAGGGCCTCAGATTCCCAGCCGTCTCTTCCCCAACCCCATCCCATGGAGTTGGCACCCATCCTCCAGCAGGTGTCTTACTCTGGTTCACTGTGACTTCCAATTTTAACTCTGAGGGAACTAAGACTAGTCCTCAAAATCGAGGGAAGTATTTTTCCAAGTTCAGCTATTTGTTGTTTAAGTTTTTTTTTTAACTTGGACATGTTCCTTCTCCATAAAACTGAACTCCCTAATGTTCAGTGCTCCAGTAACAATTGCTTCAGAATTAAAAGTGTGTGCCCGTGCGCACGCGCACGGGCACACACACGCGCACACACACACACACACACACACACACAAACACACACACACACTACATGTATGTGGAATGTACTTCTAACTTTATGAAAATGTTTATACTACACAGAGATCAGTTTTAACCCCTGCTTCCAATACTCTGAGACCTTGATAATCTTTGTCAATTCTCAGGCCTCTATGAGCCCTCATCTGAGAAACTTGGCAAATCCTAAGGTTGAATTTGAAATGCAGGCCAGGATACAGCACTTGATATTCCAAACTGCCCCCAAGGGTAATTTTCCACACACTGTATCAGTTGTGGAATGAGCAAGCATCATTCTTAGATTGGGTTTAAATTCCCCATATCACGGATGCATGCCCTGGAAGTGCCTCCTGAAGTTTGTGAAGTTAAAAGACAAGTAATGTTTAGTTTAGCTCTACCCTGTACTATTTTCTAAATGTTAAGAGATGGAAAAATATGTGTTAAAGAAAACTAGTGGATTTGTGGTTGAATGCCTGTATCTTCAAGGTTGGAGACTAAGAACAAGAAGAAATGCTTGGTGATCATTTGTTTCAGCTTTATAAGGTCCATTAAGTTCATATATACTTTGATTTTAAATTCAGTTTTACCTGCTACCATTCAACCTCATTCCCTGTACCACTGGCTTCTAAGGCAGGTATATATTTATAGCTACCAAAGTAAAATCCATGACGTGTGCTGGATTAGATTTTTACTAGTCTTTTCATGTGTGTCAGTGGGCATTTACATGTGTTGGGTAGGACATGTATGATATGCATGTGCATGAATGCACAGATGCATAAAGGCTCAAGCCTGACATCAGGACTTTTCCACAATTGCTCTTCTATCTTACCCTTTCAGGCATGGTCTCCTCACCAAACCCAGATATTGCTTATACAGCTAGTTTGGCTAGCTAACTTTCTCTGGGGATCACTTGCCTCTGCCTTCCATAGCTGGAATACAGGATAGCTGACACACACACCCAGCATTTACATGGGTCCTGGGGATCCAAACTATCATTCTCTTGTTTATGTGACAAATGCTCTAACCAGGGAGCCATCTACACAGCCTAGAGTAAGTTTTTAATTAACATAGTAGTCTGAAAACAAGAGACAAGGAGTTTCTTGTGTCCACTAGAATGCTACATTTTTTGTTACTACAAAGAATCTCTTGTACAACTAATTCACTCAAATAGACAAATGTGATTAAATGTTTGTTAACTGGCTCTTTCCCAGGCACTCCTCGAGTTACTTGGAATATAGAGTGAATAAGTAAGCTTTGTACACTACTGTGAGACAAAGGAGGTTAAATATACATTAACAGTGCAATGGTTAAGATCTTCTTGAAGAGCAAGTGCCAGGTGTTACCAAGTCCAGAGAAAAGGGAAGACCTTTGGCTCTTTGTGTGTGACCAGAGGGAGCTTTGAAGTGAAGTGACGGAGAAACTTCTCTAAAAGAGCAGAGAGGGTGAAACCAACCTGTTAAAGAAAGGAGGAAGAAAATGTGACATTGCAAATATGGAAAAGAAAAAAATACAAGAGAGAAAAATAGAACTGTAGGTTGTTTGGGTAACAGATCTCAGGAAATGACATGACAAAGGATGAGAACAAAAAAGAGGCCAAGTGACCAGAAGAACAATGAAAGTGGAACCAGAAGGCAGAGCTGCGGGGAAGCCGTTAAGAGACAGGCCTGTGATAGATGTCAACGTCCATGGCTGCAGACTCCTTCTCCATCTCTGAGGTGTCTTCCTGCCCATGGTTAGATATTATCATGTGACCAGTGATGGCTCTGAGTTCTGAGTGAAGGTGCTATGTCCAGGTCAGATCACCTAACTGTTGGGAAGGGACCTTACAGAGCTTTGGACCTAGGCTACAACAAGCAGGAGGACTCAAGGTTAAGATGCAGAGTGAGCTTGATTCTCTGAGTGGACAACTGAGAATGAGTCCTTCTGCAGGCCTGGCAGAGCTTTGCTGATGAGCAGGCTATGTTGAACTTTTGACATTTGGGGCTGTGGATACTATGGATCATCCCCTATTACCCAAATGTCCCATGAGAAACAGGCCAGCCCAGAAAAGAAGACTATAGTGATGATAATATTTCCTATGTATGCAGAGCCCCAAAGCCATGCTAAAGAGCTGTAGCTCAGGCTGGGGCCACGGGGATCCCATCAGATGAATTTAAATAGAGGTTTAATTGGGTGTGCATGCTGATGCTGACCCTAACTCTGGCCGTAAAGTTTAGAGTAGATCAGAAGTGGCACCAAGAAAATGACCAATTCCTGACCCTCAGTGGCATATTTATTTCACCTCATGGCTGAATGTCTCTTCTAGTCGCTTGTCTTTGAGCTTAGCACTAGTGTGCTTCTGAAGAGGCATGGAAAATAATTTTAAAAGTCTCATGCCTCGTATCACTTAAATGTCCCTTTTAGGGCACAAAACCACCAGGCCACTTTGACCATATCTTCTTCTTTCTGATAAGCATAGAACATGGTTTTTATGGATTTACGCTAAAGCATGAGGAAGTGATGCCTTCGAAGTCTGATTACTTCAGATTCTGTGTCAGATGGTCCGAGGCCAAATTATTGTGGAAAGAGCAAGTAAATTGAATCCAAATACTTCATAATTTTCCTTCATTAGCGAGTTTTGCAGGCTTCACTGGATTTAATGAAAGAAGTACCATGTAAATCAAGCCTTTCTCCCCAGGGGAAGGTTTTTTTTTTTTTTTTTTTTAGAAAAAAAAATTCTCTTGGATTTAAGTATGGTCCAGTGTGTCAACATTCAAACATCAGAACATTTAGCTTAATTAAACTCTTCTCCAGTTCCCAGCTCAATTCTGTAACTGTGTTTAAGGTTTCAGGAGCACAATCCTCGTCGTTGCCAGAGTTTCCCTTGCAAGTTTAGACCCTTGAACTTGGACTCTAGAAAAATATAAAGGGGTAAGTTGTGAGCTTACTTAACCCACTTAGCTTTTAACAAGGGAGCAGACTGATGTGGTTCACTACACGAAAATCGTCAATCAAAAATGAGCGTGGAAGATGTCTCCCATCCCTCTGCCTTTAGTCTGAGGTGGGTCTAACATGTCAAATGTTTCTGCCTTTCACCCTAAAGTAGATTAAACTAGTGTGAAAACATATGGTACCTAGCAAGGCAGATTCCACAATACATCTGAAAACATTACACTGTGGGAAGCCATAAACTTTAACTGAAACAAGCAACTCTGATTTCTTTTTCAAAAATTATCTTCATTCTTTTTTGAAATGAAAATACATCATTTGTGTACTTATCTTTCCTTCCTCTAACCTATACCGTGTTCCCAATCTTTTTGTCAAATTTATGGCCTCTTTTTCTTTAAATCTTGTTTTACATACACATACATACATGCACACTTGTGTGTGCATGCATGCACACAGACACATTCCTACGTACATGAATACAACCTGCTCAACCCATATGTTAGTTGTCTGTATATGATATCGGAGTTCATCATTTGGTATTAGCTAACCAACTGACAGGGTCTTCCCGCAAAAGACTATTTCCACTTCTGCATTCCTTAGTCGCTTGTGTTTCTGTGGCGAGGGTTAGGGCCACATGAGATATTTATTCCTGCACCTGATGCTCAGGGAACATCTCAGAAGAGGATGTTGGAAGATTTTAGCACTCAGAGGAACCAGAGTCTACTTTGAGATGGCCCCTAGTAGAAATGGCACAGAAGCTACACCCACTGAATCTCAACCATGTGGCTTCCTGAACATGACCTAAAATGGGATGACACCAACGGATATGACAAGAAACTCTCGATGTTATTTCTCATTCACTTCATGGTTGTTTCTCAGAGAGCCTAACCACGTTGGCATCTTCAAAACTGGCCAGATTACTAAGTACTATGATTAAAAAAAATTAATCATAGGCCTTAAATATTTGAAATTTGGAAAATTCCTGTGACCATTCCTTTTTAATAACATTTAAAATAGCTGAATATTTGATTGTACCCTAATATATAAGATTATGCAATGGTGATCTGTTCTAGCAAACAGAGACCAACGTTCTACTGTTTCAGCACTGCTGGAGATAGTGTTCATCAGTTCTAAGTGCCCCATCTAAATCATTTTTAATAAATAGATGAATTAAAAGATGAACAAAGAAAACCTTGTGTATATGAAGGTCTTGGGTCTATCATGTGGCCTTCTGTTGCCTCGGTTTCCCCGTCTGGGGGTAGATCTGATTGGGCCTGGGGTAGATCTGATTGGGTCTGGGGTAGATCTGATTGGCAAATGCTAACTCTAGCTTTCTCATTTGGTATGGTCTGTTGGCCAGAAGCACACCCTGTGATTATGTTCCTGTTTTCTTAGCTGTGTATGTGCACTGTGGTGAAAACATCATGACTACTTCAATTGGAATTTAAATACTAAGTGAAGGGCACACTCACACACCCACTGTCTCCCTGCCTCTCAGCTTTGAGCAGAGTTTCTGCCTGCAAAAAGACACAGACCTGTACAAAATAGGCATGATTCAAAAAGTTCTAGGAGCAGGTGGTGAATTGGAGAAGCAGTGGATTCTGAATGGCAGTTAAGAAAGCAAAGGACAGATGTTTGGATTTCCTATATTCATTTAAATGCAAGCAGTGTGTTTTAAATGCAAACATACTGCACATAGGTGTGCCTCTAGTATACTCTAGTCATTGTGCTCCATAGATAATCCCTCACCGGGACCACAAATACAGCCTCAAAGGAAATGTCCAAGTTATTGGTTAAAAGTAAAGATGTACTTTGTAATCTAAATACTGACTTCGACACAAAAATCCAAATACAGAGTGTTACTTCCTTAAAGTCAAGTGAAGTAGCATGGGAAGGAAAGAGGTCAGTTGAGGCTGGTTTTAGACAGCCCGATTCTAAGCTGTGTGCTGTAATCTCTTTCTACGCATGGGATATCGACAAACACTGTTTGAGGACAATTAAGCCTGATACAGTATTCACAGTGCATGGCCTGTACAAATATTCAGTAAAAGATGGAACTCCCCAGACTTCAGTTTTGCTCTGCACAGTGGCTGCCCATTCTGAAAATTTTCTAGGCGACTGGGCAGCCTTCAAGAGCTCTCAAAGCTTAGGATAGGCAGTCTTCCTAATAGGCTTTTCTCCCACCTCATGCCAGGCTTTTTGTTGTCTTCATGTCCTCATCTGGGAGGCCTGCCCCTGATGCTGTGACTTGGTTAGGAGTTCTTGTATCTTTGCCCTCAGTGGAGTTAGGGCTACACTGCTGTGAAAGACACCATGAACAAGGCAACTCTTCAAAAGGAAAACATTTACTAGGGGCTGGATTACAGTTTCAGTTTAGTTCATCATCATTATGATGGGAAGGATGCAGCACGTAGGAAGACATGGTGCTGGAGAAAGAGTTGAGAGCTCTATGTATTGATCTGCGGGGAGCAAAGCCTGTGAACAACACTGGGAGTATCTTGAGCATACATATCTCAAAGCCTGCCTCCACAATGACACAATTCCAACACCTACTCCAATATGGCCACATCTCCTAACATTGCCACTCCCTATAGGCCAAGCATTCAAACACATGTTTCTATGGGGCCATACCTCTTCAGATCACCATACCATCCAATGACACAAACCTCATTGTCATTGCTGTCTCCTGATCTGAACACGCTGTGAAGGTAGAAACTGTGTCCATTTTATTTTCTACCATCAACAAAAGGCCCAGAGATAGTGCTTAAACCTCAGCAGGAGCTTTTCGAATATGTGTTAAATAATGAATGATCTGGTTGTGTTTTCAGACTATTTATTACATTTAGCATATTGTTCATATTTTGTCATCTAGACTGCTATTCAAACTTTCCCCCTTCCAGCAATACTTTTGTTAGCCCTGTTGCTTTCAATATTTGTAATAAATGAGATTTAGTCCCTCCTATCTTCCAAAATTGCAAATGGCAAGATTTTAACCTTAGTCCACTATGGGACATATCAAAAGTAGGGCTCCTTAAACTCTACTGGTGATAGAAAGATGTCAGGAGTTCCAGGTCTTAAAGTCGGTGGACTTGGCTTAAAGTCGGCGTCTGCTTAAGCCTGTGAGAGAACTCAGGCTGCAGACACTTGTGCACACTGCGCTCTTCCCATGCCTCCTCCTTGCTTTGTCCACTCTCCATTCACTATTAGGACTTTTGCTTCTCGTGTTTTTCAGGTTCACATCAGCATCTGTGAATGACCTTGGGCTCTTTAGGTATATAGGTGTTTCTTTGCTGCTTATAGAATCACCTTCTCCCATTTATCCCCCCCCCCCACCATGGAAGCAGCTAGAGCTCTGGTAAGCCCCAACTTTCTGCTGACAGCATCCCTCAGCCTTGCCCTCCCTTATCCTGTTCATCTTCACCATTTTTATTTCACAGGTCTACAGGTCTATTCTTCAAGGATGTCTCTCTCTCTCTCTCTCTCTCTCTCTCTCTCTCTCTCTCTCTCTCTCTCTCATTCTGTGTGTATCTCATATTATAAAACTCATTTCTTTATAAAACTATTTTATTACTAGTTACAATAAACATTTCCTTTACAGTTAGATGAAAACAAATTTTTATTAAAATATCAGTGAATTCAATGGGCCTTTTCTTTTGTTTAAAAATTGTACTTATAGCCGGGCAGTGGCAGCGTACACCTTTAATCCCAGCACTTGGGAGGCAGAAGCAGGCAGATTTCTGAGTCTGAGGCCAGCGTGGTCTACAAAGTGAGTTCCAGGACAGCCAGGGCTATACAGAGAAACCATGCCTTGAAAAACCAAAAAAAAAAAAAAATTACCCACTTTAGGTTTTGTTGCCATTATTTTAGTGTGTGTGTGTGTGTGTGTGTGTGTGTGTATGTGCATGTGTGTTATCCAAGCAGTGACACTGTGCCACTTAACTGTTTTAAAACACTATTGGAATTCTTTTCGAATTTTAATATTTGAGTTGTAGTAATATGGGCTAGAGAAACCCTAAATGCATTTAAAATTTAAAGTCTCAAAAAACATTATTTTTAAAAATAGACTTCATTTTTCTTTCTTTTTCTTTTTTTTTATTAGATATTTTCTTTATTTACATTTGAAATGCTATCCCAAAAGTTACCTTACCCTCCCCCCTGCCCTGCTCCCCTACCAACCCACTCCCACTTCTTGGCCCTGTACTGGGGCATATAAAGTTTGCAAGATCAAGGGGCCTCTCTTCCCAATGAAGGCCAACTAGGCCATCTTCTGCTACATATGCAGCTAGAGATACAAGCTCTGGGGGTACTGGTTAGTTCATATTGTTGTTCTACCTATAGGGTTGTAGACCCCTTCAGCTCCTTGGGTATTTTCTCTAGCTCCTCCATTGGGGGCCCTGTGTTCCATCCAATAGCTGACTGTGAGCATCCACTTCTGTGTTTTCCAGGCACTGGCATAGCCTCCAAGAGACTGCTATATCAGGGTAACCTCAGCAAAATATTGCTGGCATGTACAATAGTGTCTGGGTTTGGTGGCTGATGATGGGATAGATCCCTGTGTGGGGTGGTCTCTGGATAGTCCATCCTTTTGTCTTAGCTTCAAACTTTGTCTCTCTAACTCCTTTCATGGGTATTTTGTTCCCTTTTCTAAGGAGGAATGAAGTATCCACACGATGGTCTTCCTTCTTGGTTTTCTTGTGTTTTGCAAAAATGTATCTTGGGTATTCTAAGTTTCTGGACTAATATCTACTTATCAGTGAGTGCATATCTAGTGAATTCTTTTGTGATTGGGTTACCTCACTAAGGATGATATCGTCCGGATACATCCATTTGCCCAAGAATTTCATAAATTTATTGTTTTTAATAGCTGAGTAGTACTCCATTGTGTAAATGTACCACAGTTTCTGTATCCATTCCTCTATTGAGGGACATCTGGGTTCTTTCCAGCTTCTGGNTATTATAAATAAGGCTGCTATGAACATAGTGGAGCATGTGTCCTTATTACCAGTTAGAACATCTTCTGGGTATATACCCAGGGGAGGTATTGCTGGATCTTCCGGAAGTACTATGTCCAATTTTCTGAGGAACTGCCAGACTGATTTCCAGAGTGGCTGCATTTCACGTACTAAAGCTGAGTTACACAGAAGGCTCATTCTATCTCCTGGAGTATTTTTAAAACCAAGGTTAGTTTGAAATATTTTAAATGTATATATTTAAGTACATCTGTCAGCTATACCATGACACATCAGGAAAGGACATGATACCACAGCAGTGGGGACTAAAACTCTACAAGTTTTGCCACAGGAATAAACATAGCACCAGATTTTTTGCAATAACTACCAACACGTCAATCAAAACATTATATCTTCAGTCATTTTCCAAAGCCTATGCCCATGCTGCAAGAAAGTAACTATTTGTGTTGATGAGAGAGAGAGAGAGAGAGAGAGAGAGAGAGAGAGAGAGAAGTAGACAGGCACACAGTCACATAGGCAGAGCATACACATAGTCATATAGGTAGACCAGGCACATAGTCATATAGGCAGCCCAGGCCCAGATATGCTGCTTTGTCAGAACTGACCAGAACAGACTTCCTTCACCCTATGCACAAAAACAAATGCACTGGTCTTTATTGTGGGAGATGGCGACTCCATTTCTGGAGTGTAAACAACCTCCATTATGTACTTTCAGACCACCATTGGCGTAGGACTCGTCACTCTCCCTGTAACTGGACAATCAGGCCACAAAAGCAATACAAGAAGTCATCGAAAGCATGGGCTGACCTTGAGGAAGAGCCTTAAAGCTGGTGATCAACAAGAGTTTGCAGAGGAAGGGATGAATAGTTCAGAGCCTGGGTGAAAGGTCAATGCTAGCCATGGGTCAGAAGTCATATTGATTAAGGATATGGAAAAAGAATTTTGGAAACACAAAGGACGAGTGATAGCTATGTCCTTTCTTAGTCATGTTGTTTTGGGTAAGTCTTTGGACTCTGCTACTTTGTGACTCGTCCTACAAAACAGAAAACATATGCTGACTTGTGTTCTTCTCTGCCTTGGATAAAAATAAAAAGGTTAATACTTATAGAATTTTCACTCAGCATCTTGTATGAATCAACTCACTTAATCATCATGGTATCACTGTAGGGTAGATGCTATGATTGTCCTCCAAAGTTACAAAGCTGACAATTGACAGGTCTTAGACCCATAGAATTCTACCCATAGACTACTCTCAGGAAACTTGAATGAGGTCATGCATATGATAAAGTAGTTCTATGTTTCCATATAGTTTTTTGATTGATGATAGATAATATATGTATTCAGCATTAGAAATAGCAGTCATTATTTAACATACATTATATTACTTCCCCTCATCACTGTGCTTTTAAGTTATTTCTATGATATCACCATTCACCAAAAGGGAAGCAGAGACTGTGCTTAAGGTTGCCCAACTCCTTGACTCCAGACACAGATTTTGAAGTCAGGTAAATTCTTTACACTCCAAAGTATGCTTGATCTTTTTGTTCTTTGACAAATTTGATGCTGTCTCTAACAGCCTCCATCAGCATCCCCCATCTCCTATCCCTGATTCCCATGTTTTCTGCTGCTCTTTTATCTTTATCTGTAGTACCCAACAGCAATAATCTCCATCTCACTGTGACACTTCTTTGCCCCCTTCAGGCTCCTTAATCTTTCCCTGTATCTTGACTTTATCTTTTTAGCCTTCATTCCTCAGTCGCTCCAGGGTTAAGTCAATCTTTCATGAGCTTCAGAGCAAGAACCTTCACTTCCTCCAGAGTTTCCTCCTGGCTGCCTGCAGATCAAGATGCAAAATGCTCAACTTCTTCTCCAGCACAATGCCTATCTGCAAGCTGTTATGCTCCCTGCCATAACGACAAGGGACTGAACTTCTGAAACTGTAAGCCAGTCCTGATTAAATGCATTCCTTTATAAGAAAAAAAAGAACCTTCACTTTCGTTCCTCCTCCCCAGCTTTCCCAGCATCCTGCCTGTCAAAGCTAAAAAGTCCCCCTTTTCCTGTTGTTTTCTCACCCCATGTCAGGTCCCTGGCAAGCTCACAGTGCCATGGCTTTTCCACACCCAACCTCTGCTCCCTCCAACTCAGTCTATACAATCATCACTGGAAATTTTAGGGCCAACTCCTGGGCACTGGCAACCATAAACAAGGAAGATTCGGCAAGCCTCCCACAAGAAGAGAATTAAAGACACAGTCATAATAGCAGAAGAGTTTATTCAATGTGATGACAGTGAGAAAATATATTTTATACTTGTGTCAGTTGTCTGTCTGTCTTCTATTTCTTCTCTCTTTCTTGACTGCCTCTCCTTACTGCATACGGTTCTTCCAACTTACACAATTTACATTCTACTGTTCTCCTATGTCCAGAAACCATGTTCCTGGGAACAATTTAATCGAAATGTCCCAAGGTTGCATGTTTCCATTCTTCCTGATGACCCTCAGGGCTTCAGTCCTTTTCCCTCGCCCAATACTAGATCAGGTTCCCCTCTATTCACCACCCCATCCACTTTCCCTCCCAGATTCCTGCCTCCCTCTCTATTTGTGATTGTTTTCTTCTCTCTCCCAAGTGGGACTGAGGTGTCCTCACTTGGGCCCTTCAGCTTGTTGAGCTTTTTGAGTTCTGTACACTGTTTCTTGGGTATTCTTCTTCTTCTTCTTTTTTCATTTTTGGCTAATATCCACTTATTAGTGAGTACATACCATGCATGTCATTTGGGGTGTGAGTTACCTCACTCAGGATGATATTTTCTAGTTCCATCCATTTGCCTGCAAAACTCAGGATGTCTTCGTTCTTAATAGATAAGTAGCATTCCAATGTATAAATGAACCACATTTTCTGTATCCACTCTTCTGTCCTGGGACATCTGGGTTGTTTCCAATTACTGACTATCACAAATAAGGCCACTATGAGCATAGTGGAACATGTGTCCCTGTGGCATGATGGGGCATCTTTTGGGTATATTCCCAAGAGTGGTATGGCTGGGTCTTCAGGTAGATCTATTTCCAATTTTCCTAGGAACCTCCATATTGATTTCCAGAGTATTTGTACCAATTTTCAATCCCACCAGCAATGGAGAAATGTTCCTCTTTCTCCACATCCTCTCCATGGGGTGGAGACATCCACATGGAGACAGGTGGATGGGGAGGAGGTATGGGATGTGGAACAGTTGGGGGGGGCAATACAATATGGAGTGTAAAAAATAAAAATAATTTTAAAAATAAGAAAAAGTGAACAAACTAAAAATAGAAAAAATATTTTAAAAAGAAAGAATCATTCTAAGTTGTCTTTACCTTCTCTGTTCCTTGTGGTATCAGTAACTCTCAACTTTAGTTCTTCCTCAGTTACATAATTCTGCATCAGGCTATCCCCATAAGCTGCATGATGATCGTCACTGTCTTGTCCATACAGTACCAATTCCCATGTATGTCTAAGCATTGTCCAAGAAATTTCACTATAATTCATATGCTTTGAAAATTATATTGCACTGAGGTTCAAACACAGGTCATTAGACTTACAAAGCAACCATGTCACCAACTGAAATATCTCTCAAGACTCCCCCTCCAAGTTTCCTTCTTTCTTTCTTTTCTTTCTTTCTTTTTTTTTTTTTTTTTTTTTTTTTTTTTTTTTTTTTTTTGCAAGAATTGATTTGTTGCCTCTGTTTAGGTTTCTCTTTTAAATGCCAGTATGGAAAGTTATTTACGGTACAATGTAGGTATACCTTGCTTTCCTGACATTCATTCTCTTTCTACCAACAATGTTGTCTTGATTATCTTTGTGGAAACCATAATTCCTTCACTAGCCAAAATACTGGTAAGTATATCAATTTACAGTATTTATACTTCTAGGTCTACAATGGGAGACTACATTAGCTACTTTTTCTTTTGCTAGGACAAACAATCATGACCAAGCTAGCTTAGAAAAGAAAGCATTTGATTGAACTTATGGTTTCAGAAAATTAGAATCCATGATGACAGAGCAAAGGCATGGTGACAGGAAGTCACTCCCTATGGTTTTTATTTGAGAAAGAATGATGCAGAGAATGAGAGTAGCAATTCCACTCAGAAGAACATCTTGAGTTATTGTCACCAGGGTTATCCTGAGACATGATGGTCTATTATCATCCCCAAATCCAGAGCCACAGTCTTTTCTATGCCTGTCACACATCACCTCTGGGCCTGCAGACACTTCTCCTCTTTATGGAAACTATAAAAACGGTTTCTGTCCTTTGTAAACCTACCCCCCACCCCTGGCAAGGCTGAGTGATGCACACACATTTAACAAGTGTCTGCTGAAGAAATGATGACAAGAGAACATCAAAGGGAAAATATTTTTCTGGGTAAAAGGGAACAAAAATTCCTAGAAGCAAAAATTTTTTGGAGAGAAATGTGTGCTCTAGGCAGCCAGATAATGGGCACGGTGTAGTCTTCTGCATCTAGGCTATAAGACAGAAGGGTCAAGACAAAGACAAGCAGAAGTGATGGAGCATGGAAGGATGACCAGGCTTTTATTAGGAAATGAGGCAGTTGGGGGAAGGAAGAACAGAAGATACTTTAGGAGAGAAGGAAAGTATCTTGAGGGTGACTGGGAAGCTAGAAAACAATTATCCATACACTAGAAAACCCTTTACTGCAAACATACAGTGCAAAGCCATTAAAGATCAACAATGCCTCGTGAAAACCTCACTGATTCCTGGGGAAAGTACTCCTTGAGAAAATGGAAGCCCATCCTACTGGTGTATTTGTCCGGAAGGTATCAGCCATTCTCTCCTAACTCACTGGATCTTTTCCTAATTTAGAGCTGTGTATGCATTGTGTACAGTATCTTCCTGCTCATTAATATAGTCAGACGTTCAGTTCTATTTTTATTATTTGCTCTTTACAGCTATTCCATGGAGATCATTTTTCCTCTCTCCATCATACATAATAAAGATTGTAAGCAGAAAAAAAAAAAAAAAAAAAACGAGGCAGAATGTTTTCCCTTAAGAGAGGGTTTCTCAGATGTGCTCTGTAATTTGTCATCCAGAGGAAAGCGTGTATCATCACTGCTTTAAAAAATAAATGAATTACATGGGCTTGATGCACAGCAGGCTCGCAGATTTCATGCTGCCTTTGTGTTGAACATATGCTTGCCCTCCGCTGCCTTTGCTCAGATTGTTCTAGACATGCAGGAGATAAAACAGACAGGGAAGTGGCCAACAACACAGCAAATAGTTTGATAGGTCGCCTCACTAATAAGACACAAAGTCAGAAACCTACCTTCCAGACAGGAAATTAAGTACTTAGAGAGAACCCACCAACCCAGGCCACAGTCTGACGTCTAAGAATTACCCCCTCATTGCTGCTTCCCCTCCCTTTTCCTAGATGACTACATAATATCATATTAATATGAAAAGAAAAAAGCCTACATCGCTAAACTCAGTTCAGCATTATACAAATCCTCAAAGCTGTGTAGATATTATCTTCTTTCTTCCAAGAAAGGTCAGTCAGTGTGGTACTACTATGAGACTACTGCCAGCTCTATATGTTCTTGGTTATATCAACTTTGCTTGATAAGGTCGCTTTACTATCAAGCCACTCCTCTTCCTCACCATTCTCTTGCTGCCAGCACTGTTTTCCAGCCCCTAACTCTCCTATCTCCTGATATATTCTGACCATACAGTTGTCATAGCTTCTCTCAATTCTCTTCTTTCTTTAGAGTACTGTGCCTTGTGTTCTTTATAGGTGTTGGCCTTTTATTAGTGAATGGCATAGTGTGAACAAGTATATATATATATATATATATATATATATATATATATATATATATATGAATTCTTTTAATGGAAGCCTGCTTCCTTACTGGGCTAAACTGGCTATTGTCCTGTGTTTAGCATGTTAAGAACAGAAAAGCCTGACCAGTAAGATGGCCCAGCTAGTACAGGAGCTGGCCACCAAGCCCAGCAACCTGAGGTTGATGCTCTGAACCCAAATGGGGAATGAAGAATATAGTCATGTGAATTGTCCTCTGACCTCTTCATGTGTGCTTGCTCTCTCTCTCTCTCTCTCTCTCTCTCTCTCTCTCTCTCTCTCTCTCTC